>NC_047506.1:16358135-16450569 GCF_902827115.2 Pseudochaenichthys georgianus
GCACGTGCTGGGGTGTACGGTTTAACCATGTCCTGGATGTAGGAAGGGCCAGATCCATTCGCAGCATGGTACGCAAGTACCAGTGTCTTGAAGTGGATTCTAGCAGTTACCGGAAGCCAGTGGAGGGAGCGGAGGAGCGGCGTGGTGTGGGAACATTTTGGAAGGTTGAAGACCAGACGAGCCGCTGCATTCTGGATGAGCTGCAGAGGTCGGATGGCACATGCAGGTAGACCAGCCAGGAGGGAGTTGCAGTAGTCTAGGCGTGAGGTGACGAGAGCCTGGACCAGAACCTGCGTCGATTTCTGGGTCAGCTGTGGGCGTATCTTCCTGATGATACAAACCGGAGGAACCAGGCATGGAGGGAGGTGGCAGAGACAGTGGGTGAAACTGGTCGGTTTTCGCCTGTTTGGGGATTTTATATCCAGTTTACTTCGTTTTAACATTGCTATTGCTTTGTATGTCGGCCGGGGGCGGGAGATTCATGTGATTGGTTGTTGGTCGCGTTACTCGCAAAAAATCCCCAAGCTTTCAGACACGCCCACCTCCAAGATTTTTTTAACGCTGCTGTGTGGACGGGCCGTTACGGCCCCTACACACGGCGGAGTGCGGCAGTGGGCGTGTATTAAGCTTGGGGAGTTTACGCGACCAACAAACAATCACATGAATCTCTCCTGTCAATTGCATAAAAGGTTTTACATGTCACACTTTATATGATGAACATTTATGACATTAATGTCTATGGTGCTATTTTACGCAACATTCCAAGCTGGCTAAATACTGTCTATGCCTGCTAGCTGTCCATTAAAATGAAGTACACTGGATATAAACTCCCCAAACAGGCGAAAACCTACCAGTTTCACCCACTGTCTCTGCCACCTCACTCCATGCCTCCGGTTTGTATCCTGGTAGGTGAACAAGGACTGATCATAAAGCACCGGGTTATTCCCTACCGCCACGATTATTTTCTCCTCCATTTTTTGGCATATGAGGAAATGAACTGCGGTCTGGCTCTCCCAGCATACACGCGGTTTGATTGGCTAGTGCTTGTACTGGGATTTGATTGGCTGACGCCTCCGTCGAAGCGTCAAAAGTAGAACATTGCTCTACTTTTGCAGCGAGCACCGCGAGAGAAGCTACGCTTTGCTCCCACAATGCAGTTTGGCGAAATGTGACGTCACCCCATTCAAAGTGAATGGACAGAAGCGTTGAAGAGTCAACGCACGCCGCCGTGTGTAGGGGCCGTTAATTGACGAAGCAGCAACTTCATAGGATCACAGACTGAGCACGAGGCTGTCTTCAAATGGCCGACGGAGGAGGCGAAACTACGCATGCACACACAGAAGTGGACGACGCGCGCAGTTTTTAAAAGAGCAACGCTTCAATACAAAGCCATAAAGAACTTGGACACTAAGAAATCAAGAGTGATCTGAGAAGAGGGCTTCTGTAAAGGTTTGCTAAACTGTTATTACTGTGAGTGCCAAATACAGTAATGTGTGTGGTTAGCGTTTTCACTTATTTGCTCATGTCATTTTATTAAGGCTTGTTAATTAAGGCGTAAAGTTAAAGGGAAAATAAGTGTTTTTATTTCCAATTTATAATTCAAAGTGTGTTTTTGGGAATAATAAGCGAAAGTTATTTCATTGAAGTTCTGAAGTCTTATTTTTGAGTATATTTTTGAAAGGTTTAAAGTTCAATTAAAGGAATGGTCCACTCATTAGATAATTAATCAAAACTTCAGTATTTAGTGAAACGTTATGTTTAAACCATACCCTGAAGAAATCAGCGATATTCCCCGGTAAATAATGATTTTATAGCTCTTTTTTATCAAGACCTGTATATTCCGTCTGGCCGCCGCCATGTTTGCCATTTTCAGTAGTCACGTGATGGTCGTGACGTCATCCATGCGTTCATTTTGTCAACACACGGAACCATGGTGGAGTATTTCAGTTCGGACTCGTCAGCAGAGGAACAAGTTTTGACCAATGTGAAGAGATTGGATGGGGGAATTCATCCATACATATCAGTATGACAATACGACACCCACTGTCCTTAGACCCTCACATCGTACAAGGAAAAACTTCCGAAGAAAACCCACAGTTTAAAGGGAACATGGGAGAAACCTCAGGGAGAGCAACAGAGGAGGGATCCCTCTCCCAGGACGGACAGACGTGCAATAGATGCCGTGTGTAAATTGAAAAGATAATACATTTGCAACATAGGTAGTCCAAATGTTTGGAAATGCATGTGTGTATAATGGGAAGATGATATAAGATACTATATGTATGCATGTAGTACCACCCTTGCTAGCGATTCCCTCTCTAGTTTAGCATACTCAGCTTCGTTGTCCCTGGCCATAGAATCACGATTTTATGGGGCCGGAAAAACTGGGGGGAAATACACACTAGCCGGTACTACGCTATATGGAAAGGCCACCAAAAACTGTCCTGGCCTGGACGTTAAAACGGGGCTAGCCGCTGCAATGGAAATGCGCTATAACATACCTTATTCTTACTCCGAGCACTACTTCTGCTCCTCCGTCGCTTCACACTTGCAGAGGGCGATTTCTCTACTGGCCGAACTGGTGTCCTGGTCGGTGATGACACCAGAAATACCGATGGTACTGCATCTCCATTGAGTAATGGTTGTTCTTTAAATCCCATGTTATGTTTGATCATACTCTCAGAGTAGTCGTCCGGAAATGTGAAATGTTCGCTGCATACATGAGCCTGTAAATCTCTCGGTTCGGGCCGGCCACATTTCGCTAGCCACTGCCTCTGAATGTACTTCTTATGCTTACCTTTTGGCAACAGATGGAACCGAGCATTCCGTGGATTGTTCCTATCCGAATTATGGCAATATTTCGCGATACAGTGAGGCATATTTGAATAGAGAAACTACAGTAAATAACATGGAGATCAACGTGTCTTCGAAAACCAAACGCATGGATTACGTCACGTCCGGGAAATGGCGGCGCCCACAGTGTTGATGTTATTTCGGTATATAATCAGTTTAAAATCACTGATAATGTCATCGGATTAAAAAAAAAAAAAGAGAGACTGGCAGAGACTGGTCTGTTTTATCGGATGATAATTTTTAAAAAATGAGTGTCATGAGCATACCATTCCTTTAAGCTGTTTTTTGCACATTTTCTATTTTAAGTGCATTTCTACCTCTATTGAAACAAGTTTAAGTCTTATAGAGTAAGTCGCACTTACATTTGAGTAAGTGTTAAAAGTTCATTAAAAGGTTTAACTGCATTTTGCTGTTTATAAAAGTGACTCACTTTAAAGTAGTGATTACTAATGTCTAAGTCTAGTGAGCCTACAATTCAGGTTAGGGAAAGTGCAGAGTCCCAAGACGAAGTTGTGGATAACACTGAAGCACAGCAGCTAAGAAGAGGTCAAAGAACTACAACTCCTACTGAAAAGGGTAGAGAAATGCAAGAAGAACAAATTAAAACGCTCCTACAAAAGTTCAACTACAATTATGAGAAATGGAGAACACAAGTGAAAACAGCTAAGCGGCCATTATCTCAAACAACAGAGTCTTCATCTGAAGATTTGCTTAATGACATAATTCATGATGTCACAAGTTTTGTCGGAAGATGTCCAACATGTTAATGAGGATCTGCGTACAATCTCAACTCCAGACCAGGGGCCTCATTTATAAAGGGATATACGCTCAAAAAATGGCGTACGCCAGTTTCTACGCAATGTTTGCGATTTATAAAATACTAACTTGACGGGAAAATGTGCGGTCCTCCACGCAAACTCTAACCCGTGCGTACGCACTAAGCACAAAAACGATTGATGCACATGCTGCAGTGGAGACGCAGCATGGGTGTAGCAGTTCCAGCAGAGAGCCCCAAACTTTCTTTTCCCTGGCGACATCAACCAGCTCTGACTGGGGGATCCCAAGGCGCTCCCAGGCCAGCGAAGAGATATAATCCCTCCACCTGTTCCTAGGTCTACCCCTTGGTCTCTTCCCGATCCTGATTTATCTCGACCTCCCCAAAATAACCAAAATCTGTGAGAGATGTCTTTTTTAGCTGTTCTGTCGTCATTTCCTGCTATCTACTTCATGCAGTCAGTCAAAATGAATGAATGAATGGGCGTTTCTTTGACTATTTGTATAGGCAAATATGGGCGTTACGTGAAGCCCGCAAAAGCTGCACCGCATTTCGAGTCGATTGTGATTTATAAAGGGAAACCGGCGTAGGAAGTGCTGTACGCACTTTCCTTGCCGGTACGCAATGTTTGGTGAATCGGAAAATGTCGGAACATTACTGTACCTATTTTTTGGATTTCTACTACGTAAGCAACCTTCCCACGTGAATCCTACACACGGCGTTATAAATGAGGCCCCTGGACACGCGTCAAAGAGTGGATCTGTGTGCAGAGATTTCTAAGTTTGTCATCATCAGAGCCTCAAGTCTCCTGGATGGAAAGGTTCCAGAAGGAGAAAAGAAAGATTGGCCTAACGCTGGTTCTCTCGTTAACTCAAGCACCTACACTTCTTCTTCGAAAAGCAACTCCAAGCAATCGAACCAGTCTTCTGTGAAACGACAAGAAGCTGCTGCTGAGGCTGCTGCAAGCCAAATTGTTCTGAAAGTGTTACAAGAACAAGAAAGAGAACATTTGGAGATTCAGCGCCTGGAAGCAGAAGCTAAAAGAAAGATAGCTGATCAAGAGAAGCAGAAGAGTTAAGACATCGTTCAGAAGAGTTAAGACATCGTTCAGAAAGAGAGGAAGAGGAAGCTAAAATTAAAGCTTGTCTAGAAGAAGAGCATGGAGCTCTACAACAGACTCTGGATGACAAACGGAGAAAAATACAGCATTTGGAAGCAGTAAAAGGTTTCAATGCAGCACGAGCAAGAATGCAAGTGTATGACCAAGAAGAGTCCATTAAAGAATAATGGAAAGACGTGCTAGAGAGGGATCTGGTAAGTAACCCAGTGCCTGCTCCCACAAGTCCTCAACGACAGGTTGTCACTGCTTCCTCAAGTGAAAGTACAGCAGAGCTTGTTAAGGTGCTAGCTGGTGCCTTAACTGCCAACAGAATTCCAGTTCCTGAACCTTCAGTATTCAGTGGGGATGCATTGAAATACAATGACTGAAAACTCTCATTTGAAATACTGATTGATCAGAAGAACATCCAAGACAAAGAAAAAATATACTACTTAAGGAGATATGCTAGTGGACAAGCTAAGAAAGCACTTGATGGTTATTTCCTGCTCTGAACCAAATCTGCCTATGTTGCAGCATGGGAGATTTTGGAGGAGAGATATGGGAATCCATTTACAATTGCAAAAGCCTATAGAGACAAGCTTCAATCGTGGCCCAAGATAGGATCTAAGGACAGCTTTGAGCTCAGAGATTTTGCAGACTTTCTCCGTAGTTGCGAGGCTGCCATGGTCCACATCAAAGCATTAGAAATATTGAATGACTTTAATGAAAACAGGCAAATACTTTCAAAGTTACCAGATTGGCTAACTGCAAGCTGGAATTGGAAGGTTACTGAAGTCCAAGAAGACAGTAAACAATTTCCCTCCTTCAGCCGATTTGTAAAGTTTTTGACAAAAGAAGCAAATATTGCCTGTAACCCTGTCACATCATTGCCATCACTGAAGCAAGGTGAAGCTGAAAACACCAAATCTCAAGGACAACAACGCTTTGCAGCAAAGACACTGACCACAAGTTCAGATGAAAACACCGTCTTAACATGTATTCTCTGTAACAAGAATTGGCATTCCTTGCACAATTGCAGGAAGTTCATGGAGCAAGCTGTTCCAGACAGAATCAAGTACATTCAAGCTCAGAAGCTATGCTTTGGATGTCTCAAGACTGGCCATCAGTCAAGGAGCTGCCACAGTAGGAGTGTATGTGAAGTGTGCAAGAAGCAACATCCTACCTGTCTGCATGAAGAGCGTACAAATCAAGAAAGATACAAATAAATACCTCAACCAACACAACAAGAAGAAAGAACCACAGCGGCTATTTCCACACCAGTAATACTTGGTGAAGGTAATACACAAACAGCTGCTATAATTCCAGTCTGGCTTTCATCCACATGTCAACCAGCAGAACAAATCCTTGTATGCGCTCTGTTGGATTCTCAAAGTGACACAACATTTGTGCTAAGTGAAGTAGCTGAGGCTTTGGAAGCAAGTAAACAACAAGTCAAGCTCAAGCTATCTGCTATGACCTCAAGAACCAAAGTTGTAAGCGCTCAAAGAGTGAACTTGAGGCCTGTTTTCAACTCCTATTGTGGAACATTACACGATTATGACTTCCGGGTTCACAGGAAATGCAAGGCCTGTAGCGTTGCCATTAAGTACCCAACAAATACCTGCGCATTACGAACATGGATGTATAATAAGAACACGAACTGTAAACGAGTGTCCGCCATCTTTATTATTTACATGCAGAGAAAATTAAACATCACATGACGCTAGCCATGAGAATTGCACAGGGGAAAATAACGTATCTATGCCACAATTTTAGATGCGGATTTTGTTAAACTAATACTTTTGCGCTGTGGACCTACACTATAAATGGACGGGGAAGGGGGTAGCAATAAAGATAACACCATTAAACAGTTACACAACATAACAGAAATAATATAACATCAGATAGAATGTTTAAACAACATGCTTGTTAGCATTAGCAACACTTAAAATACGTTGAATGTACACAATTTCCTGAGGCATTTTTGTGAAACTGCTACGTTCGAGTTGTGCGCTAACAGCAATAGAAATAAATGAGGGCAAAGACGTTATAATAATACAATTTCAGAGCATACACTGATAGCATCGTCCCTAGCAACCACCTTCGTAACAATGAAAACGTTGAATGGACACAATTTCCTGAAGTAATCTTCGTAATAACTAGCAAACTAAAGATCATGTACATCCACTGCACACATAATCTTAAATAACAACTCATATTTCTCGCATCAAATTACATCAAAACGCATTTTAATGGCCAAACTAACCTTAAAATAGGCATTTTACACCGAGAATAAAACGAAGTTCGGCCATGTTTTTTTTTTTCTGCAGGGAGAAATTTGAAGATCACGTGACATAGACGCCAGCCATTGGAATGAATGGTGAAAAAAACCGTAGGCATCTTACAATTTCAGAGGCGTTTTTGTAGAAATACTACGTCCTACGTTGTGGACCAACGTAGTTATTACACGTTTTTTTGTGAGACTGGGTTGGATGTTCCCATAATCTGCGCTTTCAGTTAGATTTCAACAGAAGCATATATTCCTCCAATTTATAGTCGCAGCTTTAAACAGTTGGATAACATTGTAAATTGAAACAAAACAAAGTAGAAACAAAACAAATACTAAGTAATCCTTAGACAGCACAACTACTTAGTTATGTTAAGTAAAATATCATTGTTGAATTCATCTTGTTACCCAAATACAAAATTATTTTATAAATTGGTTTCGCACAGGAGATGAACAGCAGTCAGCTGGGGGAAAGTCCTTTGTTTGTTTGACCCACATGTAATCTGGGAGAAATATTTTCCCATCAAAAATGTAAAGTGAATGTCAAACACCAGGCTTCTGGTCTGCATCAACAATTGTGTTTTATGAACAATTTCCCTCTTTTTATTTCAAACAATAACAGTTAACTGAGCAACATGTACATTTGTTCTACATTTTTAAAGATGGAGATTCCAAGTACAACCATCCTCTGTCAGCCATTGTCATTAATCCCTATCAGCCGAAAACAAATGTTGTCCTATTTGTAAAAGCCTCTTTATTTTATTGCTGTTTGTTTCTTATTCCATCTGCTATCCCACCTCACTATTATATTGTCTAATAGTTTATTCGAAAAACTGTGCTGTCTGTCAGTTTCCCCAAAACTGTGCTGCTGCTGTTTTTGAAAGCCAATCTAAGTGATCATTATTTAACATCTAAACAATACTAATAATAGATAGATTTTTCCTATCTATTCCCTTTTAACTGCCTCCATCTTCTCTCTCACTTTCTTTCCCCTTTTCTATTTACATCCTTTTCAATATTATA
This sequence comes from Pseudochaenichthys georgianus, assembly GCF_902827115.2. Taxonomy (NCBI): domain Eukaryota; kingdom Metazoa; phylum Chordata; class Actinopteri; order Perciformes; family Channichthyidae; genus Pseudochaenichthys; species Pseudochaenichthys georgianus. The sequence continues at coordinate 16,366,173 of NC_047506.1, forward strand.
ACTTAAAATATATGCCCATGTCTTAACTTAACTTGTGGAAAGGACTAAACCCTGGACTGATAAATGAAATAGTTAAATAAGAAAGCATCATGCCAACTCCTTCTAATGCTCTCGGTCATTCCCGCATTATAAAACCCACTCTATAATGATCCAATTTTGTGCACTCACTCACTGAAATAATCTGTGCTGAAAGCAAATAGCCTGCAACTGGTGATTGCCTTTTCCAGATTTTTTTCCCCATTAAACTCCCAGTGTATCAGGCAATTACAAATTCACATACTGTACATAGGCATTGGGATAAAGAGAAAGAAAGAGGAGGACTTTGAAAAAAGAGGCCAGTTGTGACTGTGCTCTACCGTATATTCAAACTCTTCTAACATAAATCCACTCTGTTTATACTTGTGCACTATAGTCTGTGCTATATCCGACAGATAGTAATCCCATATGTATATTATCTCCTGGCCGGGCCCATCCTGTGAAGCTCAACTCCAGATTTACAGCCAGCTAAAGCCATTCCTGACATACCGGCACCACACAAAGAGCCCTAAAATGTAACATACAGTATGCAGTGTCCCCACAACTGGAGAGCCTAAATCATTTTGAACATACATAAAAATAAATGTATCTGGTTCAGCTCTTGTACTGGAATCACTGAGGTGTTCTGCTCAAGGCCTAACGACGACCAGGACATATGTTGCAGGATGTTGACCGTCTCGTTACGCTTCACTTGTCCTATTCGCGCTCGCCTGCTAGTTAACAATGTCAATTATGTGTCAGTTCACATGCACAGGCACGACAAGCACATATGGATCCACTTTAACATGTTAATGAGGTCACGTTATAATAAAGATAATGTAGATAAAACCAAAGCGGCTGGTGTAGTCCTAAACGATAGCTGAGGATTATGGGTAGTGTAGTGTCTTCGGCCATCCTAAACTCCGAAAAAATATTTGTTTCTCCGAATCGAAAAATACAAAAGCATTGTACACAATTTAAACCAATCAATGTTGTGTAATTAACAAGGATAATCTAGTGTTTTTGAGTTGATGAGTAGTGCGGATATCACTGTAAAATCAATCGACAGTAAGGAGAATACTTACTTCCGGGTGTACAATTCTCCGTTATCCAATGGGAATGGACGCTCACATTGCCTTTAACTGCTGCCAACATGGACCGATGTGGTGCTTCCCTGAGCGTCAAATACCGCCGCCGATGGGAATACATTGCAATCAGTTGAAATCTCATCGCGTCCATTTATGAAGCTGAAGGAGACTCAAAGGACCCTGACCAAGCGTCGCTATTTGACTATCAGGGAGTGAGACTGTGTTGAATTGGATTTCTTATCCTATATCTAATAGAACTGCTCGGGTCTTGATAGATTGAGTGGGGAAGTTCATGAGATCTTTCTAGAGGGTTATCAAGAATAACTTTTATCCAATGACCTTTTCCCTCTCTGTCTGTGTCTGTGTATTCTCTTGTTCCGATTAACCCAGCCAAATCTTTTTTCTTGTTTTGTATCTATATCTACGCCGGGATCCGGAGTCGAGGCTGATCCTCTTGCTGTAGTCCTGTGTCTTGGATCCTCTATCCTGAGTTCTGGATTAAGTCGTGGACTTCGGGTCGTGGCTGAACCTGTCTCTGCGGTCCTGCCTTGGGTCTCGTCATGCTGCTTCCCTGATGGCTTCCACAGGATTGTAGCTGACATCCTCGTGGATTCATCTTCTTATTACAGACACATGCATTTCCTAACATTCGGTCTATATGCTGTAAAATGTATTATCTCTTCGATTTACACACGGCATCTATTGCACATCTGTCCGTCCTGGGAGAGGGATCCCTCCTCTGTTGCTCTCCCTGAGGTTTCTCCCATTTTTTCCCCTTAAACTGTGGGTTTTCTCTGGAAGTTTTTCCTTGTACGATGTGAGGGTCTAAGGACAGAGGGTGTCATTTTTCTCATACTGATATTCTGAACAATCTGTGCTGTTGTATTTGCTGTAAAGTGTCTCTACTGTAGGCTCTACTTTGGCTCGACCAAAAATCGTTTAGAAATGTGCTATATAAATCAAACTTGATTTGATTTGATTTGAATGCTGCCAATCAACCCATGAATGATGCACAGTTCATTATATCGTTTAACTGGTTTCTTCAATATTTCTTTCAGCAGAGGTTATAGACAGTTATAGAAACATGCAGGTGTTCTCACAAGAGCCAACCATTGCGAGTCCACTTTTTTGCTTATTTACATAGTAAGACATTGTCCTATATTATAACTTTAAATGTAGGAGTGAAGAGGTCCTGAAGAATAACCCACCCTGAAAAAGGTCTGTTTTGCTGTTTAAAGATGAAAATGTTACCGTTTCAGTTTGTTAAAAAGGGCACATGCCTGCAGTAATTATGTTAATATTTTGTTTATAATGCAAACTTACAAGTGGGTAAAACGTATGCACTACACGATGTAGTATCTATGATGTATCTACATTTGGACAAAAAACGATACATTTCGTTCACCTTCAACTCTTATGATCTCTTTGAAAAACTTGCTAAAATAGCAAAGAAACAGTAATTCAAACAGTCTTTCTGCGTTATGCCACATTTCATCTACGGCAAAATAAAATGGCACAGCAGCCATGTTTAATCCTTACCTCGTATGAATCTGAGGACAAACAATGTCCGTAGATATTAGACGCCCAAAGAAAAGTGTCACCCTTAACCCTTGCACAAATGTTGCCTTTTCGTCTTTGCGTTCACGTGGCTTGGTTTCAAAAATACTTTTTCCTTTTGTCGCTTGTTGTTTTTTCCACAGCCATAAATGTATCATGAGGTGGCTCTCTTGACCCCGTCTCCTGAAATAGAAAGATTTATCTCCAAGCTACATGGCTAAATAAAGGTTAAATTAAAACGAGGCAAATACGACCAACCTTGGATTCCTACCACCTTAGATATAAAGATCGGCATCATCCCCTGCCATCTGCTGTCCGCATACCAAAGAAGCCCCCATCACAATCATCCTCTCAGGATCAAATCAGAATCCGTCTTAAGATTCAAACAGCAAAGGAGACTATGGCTCCAGCAGCCTGTCAGCCCCACTCACGACTTTATCTTTTCACTGTGTCTTTCTACAGAAAAGACAAGTGGGAGAGGGCCCTGTCTGTGGCGTACGGAAGAAGGAAACGTCTATTCTAATATCCTGTCTGGAGCGTATACTCTCGCCGTCAGCCTCACGTCTATCTGAGGATCTGGCTGGATCTGGTGTAGGGAGGATGCAGCCGCACATATATCTGATGTTCTCCTTGGTCTCTCTCTTTTTGCAATCAAAATGGCAAGGGCATGCTGTAAATTAGCAGGAAAAGGAGATACACTACTGTAGGTGGTTTAAGTAGAAATGAAGTCATATAAACTGTAAGCATCTTTAAAGAAACTAAGTATTATTTGAATAAAAACAACATCTATGAATATAAATAATGAACGTCCAATTTATTAGATCAAATATCCTGGCCATTTTTATGACCAATTTGAATGCATGGACACCCTCCCGCATATCTTTCACTTGTTCAACCAGTAGCATAATCCTCCGCTTTTGAGTTGTAGTTTAGTTTAGTAAAATAGTTTCTATCAGATGCGATATCAAGAGTTCCGAAAATTCATGACTTTGTTTCCACTGACTGAATGATCTCTCAAGGTCTCAGTACAATAAATGGATTTAAAACCATTATTTGCATACTTTTGCCAGAGCCCTGCTAGTAGCAACAACGAGAGCAATATTAATTCATAACCGCACTGAGAAAACACAAATACAGTGTGACGGCTCACAATTCTTAAAAATAGCCACTTGCTGAAAATTGTATCATTAACTCTAATTTTGGCATTTTTACAAGCAGTAAATCAACATAGATTCTAAAAAGCAGATTCTAACAAACTGGAGGAAGTGAAGAAAGGAAACGGAGGGAGAAAAGAAGAACGACATCTCCCAGAACCTCATTCATGGCACCTCCCCATCTTGCCTTGCATGCCCTTCTCTTAAAGTACAGGCTGTGAGGTTTTTTCCAGTTTAAAAATACTCACTGCTAAATTCAACACTTTACTGAGTTATTTCAACAGTGAGGTTTTTTTTTTGTCCATCTCACTGGCATTTTTACTTACCCTTTAGTGCATATTGTATGACAGAGTGCCAGAAGTATGCCCAAAACTGTGCACAGTACCATCCATCTATGTTTACCCTTACCATGCTTCGGCACTTCAAGTTTGTCTGTGGCTATACAAAGCTCCTACCGCGAAAAAGCAAGCTAAAGGAAGCACAAAGTTCTCTCTCTGGAATTTAATGAACGGAACTGGCTGAGTGCTTGTTGACAAGGTGTGAAATTATTATTTTCACACACCTTTTTTCTCTTATCGACTTTCCTTGTAGCATTGCTCGAAAAAACCCAGTGTCCAGCTGGAAACTGCGACATGGTTCAAACATAGCCAAACATAACAGAAGAACAGTAGTCATAGTTTTAAGTTTTTGATTTTTGTTGCATAACTATTTTGGAAAAAGCAACGTTTGCACTTGTTCTACCTAACATCATGTATTGCAATCAGTTATTTTGTAAAAGTGATCCATCTTATCTGGTGAAAAATCAACTATCTTTTGTAGTCAAATACATTTCTTAACAAAATAAATCTACACATAACATGCATCTCAACACTCCTTTGTATTAAAACAGTTTTTGGAGAAAAAAGAAACAGAAATATGAAGCTTGTAAAAATTGATGATAGCAAACATGACTGCCTTTAGTAGCCTCTTTCCCCTGGAAAGTGAACTCCTTTCGCCTGACTAATTGTTATTTAGCTGTGTGAGAAAACATATGTGTGTCATTATAAAACAGAGGGGATGCTCTCACTAACATTATGGGTGCGATTTTGATTTAGTCACATAGCTTAATGAATAAAACCCTCAGAATAACATATCATTAACAGTTGGCATAGGAGCAACTGCTGCTACTGCACTATGGGAATCCTCACAGATGGAACAACAACTGAAGTCTAGATTACAACAACATGAATGTAATTTACTGTGAATTTATTTGCATATATTATCTGAACGCAAAAAAATAATCTAACAACTAGTACGTTACCATATCCATACGCGGTTACCCAGTATGGATATGTTATAACTTATGTGTCTTTATGTGATATTTAATTGAGCTATACGCCTTAAGGTTATCCATTTGTAACTTATTAGTGTCTCTTGTTCTGCTAAATTCCATGCCAAGTATAGCTGTCCAAATGATGACTGTTGGATCATTTTCTGAGCAGACAAATTGTAATTTAGGCATTCAAGTGTAAGTCACATGTTTTTGCTGTTCACACTGATTATAAAACATCACATCTGAGTTTCCTCCGAGGGATAAATCCAGTACGATGCAGTGAAAAACATGTCATGGCCCCGGTGTTTGATATTGAGCATGTTACTATGTCTTTTTTGGGGATGGATGTTGTGGAAGGAGGTGGGTGGGGGGACAAGGTTTCGGCACAGGGCCCTAATACTAATGCCAAAACAAAAAGAGAGCCCCAATCACCAGCTAGGGGTGCAAAGTGCAGCTGCCCTGCTAATGAGATTTTAAAATGGCCCATAATGCCCCCTTAAACGGCTCCTACATGGAGAATTATATGCTTCATGTGTTGATTTATACAAAGGGGGAGGGGGATTCGGCATATGTAGGTGTGTGATTGTGTGTGTCTGTTATTAAACAACAAAGGATGCAAACTAGGTCCACTGTCAGAGGGCTGTATGCAAAACTGTCCTTCAACTTTCCAATCTGATGTATAAAACACAATCTGTGTGTCTATTTTAAAACAAATAGATCACATACATTGCGTGGCTGAGTATCTCCAAGAGAGAAGTTGTTATCCTGTTAAATGTATTTTTATCAATCATTTGGTTAACATGAAAGAGCTATTTCCAAAGGGTGGGCATCTCAGTTTTTAATACAACACATTACATACTAACGAAGACTTTTAACGATGCCAAAATCAACACAAATTGCAAACATATCAATGCTTTACTCATGCAGAACATGAATATCATCGTACTCTATTCCCAATACTAACAGATTCCCAAACCTCACTTACTTGGTTCAGTGCTTTTGCAAGTGAGCCGCACATAGCTCTAATTGCCTAAATAATGTTTTCATACATTTCCTGTGTACTCGTGGTGGAAAGGATGAATGCAAGCTAGAATAAAATGTGTAAATGTTGTGTGTTGGTCGGAAAAAAGAAAGATAATGAGTGAAAGAGACAGAATAAAAAAAGAAATGTATCTCTTGATTGGGCTTCTTTGTTAACGTGCTGAGAGGATGTGGTTATTTGGGGATTGAACAAGGAAAGCCAGCTGAGATAGGAGAGATAGAGCAATTGAGAGAGAAAGAAAGAGAGATGGAGAGAATGAAAGAAAAAAAAATAACAAAGGAAATAAAATAAAATGTTGGTAGTGACAATTGGATATGGAACGGCCTTGTTCTGTTGCGCTGTACTGCGTTTGTGTGTGTGTGTGTGTGTGTGTGTGTGTGTGTGTGTGTGTGTGTGTGTGTGTGTGTGTGTGTGTCTGCACATAAGTACCAGTGATAAGATCTACTTGCACGCATTCAGAGGGGCGACCAGCTGTGAGGATGAGTATGAGCGTGTGCATTTGTGTGTTAGTGTGTGTTTGCAGAATCGTGTTTGAGTACATGTAACCCTGCAAGTGAGTTTTTCGGGTTGTGTGTGTCTGAATCGCAATGCGTCAATGTGTGCAGACAAGACATTACTGTATCTGGACGGTGAAACAGCACTCTGTCAGAGTAGTGTGTTTGAGAGAGAGACAGAGACGGAGAGTTACAGGCCCGTCTGAAGCCATCTTTTGTATGAGCTATGTACGCTCTTTGTGGGGGGAAATTGAAAAACATTAGCATGATAAAGGCTGGCTAGGGCTGACTCTCTGATCATGTGACACATTACTGAAAAAGCACATAGATATAAAATGACAGCCAGTTCATTCACACACAGAGAAACCAATGGGTGTGCCAATAATGGCATTCAGCGGTATCAAGCGGCATCAGTTCACCATAAACAAAGGGGGAATAAGGACAACACTTGCTACTTGTCATATTTTTGGAAGGGGGTGTTGTAAATACACAAACTACTGAATTGTGTTATTTTCTTTGATCTATAGTCTTTCTGTCATTTGTGTGCATGGATTTGTGGGTTCTCTGTGTGTGTGTGTGTGTGTGTGTGTGTGTGCGTGCGTGTGTGTGTGTGTGTGTGGTGTGTGTGTGTGTGTGTGTGTGTGTGTGTGTGTGTGTGTGTGTGTGTGTGTGCGTGCGTGTGTGCGTGTGTGTGTGTGTGTGGGAGCATGCATCTGTGGGCCTCTTTAATTACAGAGTGCGGCTCTGGTTTTTTAGATCTAATTTCAAAGCAGGAGACATAGGGGGCTTATTTATGGGCCGGGAACGTGTTGGTTTATCCCAAACCTTACTTGCCTTGAAGTCTGACAAAACAGGTCGACAGACGACAGGGATGCTGTGTTGTGAAATTGCGGGATTCAGACAAAGGCCATGCTAACCGTTGTCGTGTGACTCTTTAAATGCTGACGATAACTGAATTGGTGGAACGGTTGAACGAGGCTTTATTTAATGAAATTATGATTTAAAGGGGTCACAGATTTCCAAACTGAGCCCAACATCACCCCCTTGTGATAGGATGGAAAGATTACACAGACAGCTCATTAAAACCATCAAGCATTCAGAAATTAAGCCTGTTTCGAAATCAGGTCAGCTGACATGAGATTTGAGCAGTAATTTGATGCAGACTTTATATATTTTTTTGCTGGAGGTATGTGTTTCTTTGGTATGATGCTTCAATCCAATTACTTATCCATGGTCTATATGATTGTAAATGTTTTAGCCTCTTTCATAACCAACATACAGTACCGACAGCACTATCACCCTCCTTTGTTTCCTTTGACATCAAAGCAAGTCTTTCATGTTGATGCTCATCCCAGTGTAGAAGCACAAAAGGATAATTACATCGGATGTCTCTGCATTCATACAAGAAAACCTCAAGGGCCAACAGTTTTATCTCACCTTTTCATCCATCAAATAAAAGTGTGGGTGTTACTCTCTCAACCCACCTTTCACATTTATTTTCTGTATGTGACACACCCTCGTTTTGTAATAAATAAATAAAAAATAGCATATCCCATCGTGGAACAATGCATGGAAATCTTTAAAATCAATCAATCAATCTGCAGACTGCAGGTCTCCCTTGAAAAAGAGATCATTGATCTCAATGGGATTTTACCTGGATAAATAAAGGTTTTGAATTTAATTGAATCAATTTTTATTTATATAGCCCAATATCACAAATGTTACATTTGTCTCAGTGGACTTTACAGTTTGTACAGAATATCAGTATGACAATACAACACCCTCTGTCCTTAGACCCTCACATCGTACAAGGAAAAACTTCCAAAGAAGGAAAAACCCCACAGTGTAAAGGGAAAATGGGAGAAACCTCAGGGAGAGCAACAGAGGAGGGATCCCTCTCCCAGGACGGACAATAGATGCCCTGTGTAAATTGAAAAGATAATACATGTGCAACATAGGTAGTCCAAATGTTTGGAAATGCATGTGTGTATAATAGGAAGATGAATCCACGAGGATATCCATCCAGGACCTATGATCCAGGACCACAGCAACAGGATCATCCATGACTCCGGATCCCGGCGTATATAGACACCAAAAAGAAAAATGATATATGATTGTGATTTTAATCATTATGTTTGTAACGGAGGTGATCTCTGGGCCCATAGATCTCGGCCTCCGTTACTGGTAATATAGCACTAAAAACATTGCACAGGAAGCATGGGAATATATGTAATTTATGTAACTAGTTTGTCTGTCTCTGTTTCCTGGTTTCATGTTAAAAGTGTTCCCCATCCCCCATGTCTGTGGCTGTTGATTGTGTGCACCTGGTGCCCTGTGTTGTCTCCTCCCCCCCCACCTGTGTCGAATTGCTGATTAGTGTGTGTATTTAGGGTCTGTTGCCCTGTCTGTTTTGAGGCTGGTAGTGTGTGTAAGATCCTGGTGGCTGCAGGCTGTGCCCACGTGAACAGCAGCAGCAGGATTGAGGCTGTGCCTGTGTGTATTGTGTTCATGCTGTAATAAATGCACACACCGGGTTATATTTGGGACGTGCTGCCTCTGCCTCCTTGCTTGGTCGGGCCGCTCAATTGTCAGCTTCACAATGTTGAACAAGCTGAAGAAAGGCAAATGAACAATGCACTCAACCCCTGCTAACCCTAAGATAAAGCATCATATGTTTTCTAAAGAGATACAAAAAATGAAGACATTTTGGAAAAGAGGTATTTTTAATGACCCAGCTTCTAATCTATTTTATGTTTTAATGTGCACAACCAAACAGAGACTATGTGGAAAAGAAGAAAGCAATCTGAAAGGGTGTTTCCTTTGGCCTGGTGAATTTTATTATATAGGAAGATGCTGTCCTCTAGTGACAACATGCACCATAGCAGCTTAACCTCACAGTCCATATTCTTCAGTACAAAGGAAATACATCAAATGTTGGGAAATACTGCAGCACAACATGAATCAGTCAGTGGCTAAGGACTTAAAAATAAGACGTGTTTTTTTTCAAGAGATGTAATCATTTATCAATTGTATCGCCATTTTATACCTAAAATCCACAATCTGAAAAAGAAGCGTCTTTCATGAGTTTCTGATAGCAAAACAAGCTTATAATAAACTAAAAAACGTAAACATTGACTTCACATAATTGTATTAGGTTAGTTGAAAGCAATATTATTAAGTTGAACCTATTATTTTACTTCATATTATTTATTTCAACAAACCTAATACAATTAGGTGTAATTTGTTCACATAATACATTTCTTTAAGTCAACGCTTTCATTTTTTTTTTCAGTGTAGTTTTTGAGCTCCTAATAAAAATGTGAAGACCACGGGGAAAACATTTTTCAATGATCCGTTTAGGTTTAGAGATGGAAGAAAGGAGGGGAGGGACAGGGATGAATAATAATGGGATGAAAGAATGTATATTTATTTATATTATTTTTGATCCAGTGCTACTTTCTTTGTTTCACTTTTCTTCGATTCACAAATCGTAGTTTTTATACTTCACGTGTGTTGCTTGACTTTGAAGATGTTGTGGTTGGGGCATTTTCTAAACAACATCTTAAAAACGATGTGGACAGAATTGTCAGCGAATACATTCTTCAGTAGGTCTTTTTATTTCAGACAATCTTTATGTATTATACTTTAAATAATATTTCAGTCTAGTTACTTCAACTGAAAAGGACCAGACCAATAAGATCTATTGAACAGCCTGAACCCTATTAGTCATAAATCCAACAATGAACTGCAGTTGCATTTTATTTTAAATTCACATATAATATGTTTATTATTAATGCTTACATTGATTTGGAGGAACAGCTGGAATCCTCTCAGGTCAGAAAAACTGTTTTGTATCTGACAGGGTTTTATCCCCCTGATAATCTGTGTCCGTCTGGAGTTGAAGTGCAGCTTATTGGCAAGGTTTTGCATATTCATTGTAAGGAATGAAAGCCTAATAATAATCTTGTCAAAGTAATTTTGAGCAAGGCACTACCTACTAACCCAACGTGAGGAATAAGTTGGTCATGATGTTCTCCAAATGTAAAATGACATGGAGCAAGGCTCAGCCACAACAAAATAGATATACTGTACCCCACTGTAGCTGTAATATCTCCTCCTCCCACCCCCTCTAGCCAACCAGCCACAATGATAGGAGGGGAGAGAGGCAGTAGGGATGGCGGGAGAGACAGATGAGAGCCAGGGCGCGCCACGCCACTTCACCTTCCCTCTCCTTCAGCCTGACAGGACCTGAATTACAGTAAATGATAGCCCTCCTCGGCCACAAAGTGATTTGACCTGCCACCGTCTCTCCGTGCTCCCCCACACACCCCAACCCCCCTAATGGGTCCCCAACGGGTGGCCAAGCTCCCTTAGGACCCAGCCGGCAGAGAGGGACAGTCTACTTTGGAGAAAAGAGGGATGAAGGTAAGAGGATTGAGAAGGAGGCCATGGGATAAGTTGCAGGACTGTTTGCAGCATGTATACACTGCAGGGAAAAGCCAAAGATACAGTCAGGGGATTCTCAGGGCAGTGTTTCCGGAAAGAACAGCTCAGATGTTCACATCTACCCTATAAACAATACAGTTAAACAAAATTGAAACCATTCTACCAACAGAAGTATTTCAATCTAAAATAATTTGTACAGATATTAATAAAATACATGTTGCAAATCCGATGGATTGTATTGTAACATGTAAAATATCAGTACATTTGAAGTGAATACAAAAACATAGTTGCAATACATGAAGATGGAGACGAACAGCTGCTGACATTGAGGTTTTATGAGCGCCCTCAATATTTTTTCAAATCACAGATTCATTCATATTTGTTATCACCTTCTGACCTGTCTTTTTTATTACTGCAAATCTACATTTAATCACAGTGCAAATAAAAATGGTAGGATTTGATGAAAGGGTTGAAGTGATGAGTGTTGAGAGGAGGACGATCCAGTGAGTGTCTGACCTGCCAGCGACCCGCAAATCGGGGTCAGCTGTGTCTCTTTTCTCAGTTGCTGTCATTTGTGTTTGTGTGAGTGTGTTGTGTCCGTGTGTGTTGGCCTCATTCAATATCATTTTTTATTAACAGCTAAACGTTCAAAGCGCTTGGAGACAATGTGAGTTAGAGTTTGTCTGTATTCATGTTTGATTTCACTGTGTACAGTATATGCCTGTGTGTTATTGTGTACTCATGTATCATGACACATTTTAATTTGCAAAAGGTTGTGACTCATTAAGCATACAATTTACAAATATTTGTTGTTAATATTATGCATATAAACACACACAGAGTAGTCCAGGGTAGAGTTTTGATTAGCAAAATAATAAATCTTGACACTACATGTTCAAAACATTTGGTTTTCTATAGATATTAGGGACTGTTTGTTTGTCTTATTCAACATGTTGTTGTTTTAGGCATCAAATGTTATGTTTAAACTTGCAGGATACTAACATCATATGTAAAAAGATTTCCTGGAGATGGGGCACATTTCTGCATTAAAATCCTATTGTGTCAGACCTCTAAGTCCAGTGTTACCCTGTCTTTACACTAGCCAGGTGATCAGCAGATCAATGGGAATCTACCTTGTCAATTTGTGTGGGTCAAGACGAAACAGTGGACATGAATCCCGGCAAATCTCTCTGCTGCTCAACACGCCAGGGCCTCCACTTACTGCTTGTCTCCCAGTTGGTTCACCCCTGGAGCCAGAATCTTCAGCTAGCTAAACTGGATGTGTCAACAAAACATTAGAGTTTAGCCACATAGGGAGGCAGTAGCTTAAGAGGTCATGTGGTCATCCACCAATCGGAGGGTGCCCATTGTAATGTAATATAGTGAGAGTCTGGGGTTCGATCTCCACCCCCTACAGTCAACATGTCGAAGTTTCTTTGGATAAGACACTGAATCCCAGATTTTTACCAATTGGCACCGGCAATGGTGTGAATGTTTCACTCCTGATGGCCACCTTTCATGATGGTATGGGTAACTGCTGACTTGTGTATGAAAAGAGCTTTCATTGGTTGCAAAGACTCTAAATATGATATAAAATACACTTTATAAATATATTTTGAGAAACTGTTGAAAATATTATGCATAATGTATAAATAATGTTCAACATTGCAGGAGACTAAGCACTTTTATACTTTATTATTGCAAATGTGTCGAAATTATGTCATGATATAATACGATGAAGGTTTTTACATGATCTCCTCCTATAACTATTAACTGCATCACTTAAAATAGTAAGAATCAATATAAAATGATCTCAGCATTAGATTTAATGCACTTATAAAATATGAACCTTTGACACAAAATAAAAGTCTACTTAAAAAATGTATCGCAGAATAAACTATACTGAAAGAAACCCTAAAATGATGTTCAAAGATGATGAAGTTCCTTTAAACAGTATTTTCTCTCTGTACGGTCCAACCTCTGTCCCAATACCAAAAAGAAGCATATATATTAGGAATGCATCTATCTTTAGCCAATGTGTGTGATTTTAAACAGGAATAAAAATGTTCATTGTACATTATGTAGTCCATCTAGTATATCTGTCATTAGATGGCAGTATTGTGTTGGTAAACGAAAGGCAGGCTATCAGTCTGCCCAACATCAGCTTCCGTATGTCTTGTGATTTTCTCATTACATTTTTTACTACGTTTATCATTATGCTGGTTTCATAAAATAGGAAAATATCCAGCCAACAAAACTAAATATACTAAAACTTAAGCTGTACAAATCATTTCCAATTATGATGTGAACTCTTAGGTTTCTGTTATTTCAGAATCAGTTTAATTCTAATAACCGGACCAAGCATTGTCACAAAATCAGAGGAATATCTTTCAGTGTGTTTCAATGTTTCAATTAGGGTTGAAGGTTTTTTTGTAAGTGGAAGTTCTCCTATTGAAAGATCCAAGGCAACCGTGATAAAGGTTGATTTTAGAGTAACATACTTAAGTATTGCATTTTTCTTTGAGATCAGTTTGAATCCTCATCAAACAACCTCCATTAAGATTCACCTTGCTGAAAGGTTTGCTCTGATCAAGTGTATTAAAGCAGTGTAAATCGGTAATTTTACCACTCAGCCCAATGAGACTGTTAACACATCCTTCACCGTGCTGAGATGTTTATTAGGTAGCAGGAACTCCTAATGGCACCTACAATGTGTGTTTATTATTTGTTGTATAAAGGGGTTACTGTCTCTTACTGTATACTGCAGATGTTATATTAGTGTAGCCTTTGAAAAGGTTGGTTTAGAACCACACTTTTCCCCTTAAAAAGTAAGATTCAAATGTATATTTTCTTTAACAAAAAAAATACATGTTTTGTGACTTACTTCAGAGAATATGTGTTAAAAATAATTTCTCTGTTGCATCGAACATGCAACGCATTTGAATCAAACAATGTTTTCTGTATTGAAACCCTTTTTCCAGGGACTTTCTGTTCAACTTTCTGTCTGCATCTACGGTTGCTACTTTTCTTGGGCTAATAAACCTCTCATCCTATGAAAGATGTATCGTAGAGAATTGTGTTTACAGAAACAAAAATAATGTCAACATGCATGAACTTCCTGATTGAATCACAGTAACATTATGTAAACAAATACATCAGCCAAAGCAGCAATTTTGAAATGCAAAGTTACTGATTATTTCAGATTATTTAGGTTTTCCTGATGGCGGAACACACAACATAATAATATTTTACATTTGGCTATAATCCCAGCTAGACTTCTCTCTGAACATCATTGTAAAATCTGACCTGTATAGTGCCTTGTTCCCTAAATGTGTAGAACAGGTGTTTTACTGGACTTTACTGTTTAAAAAAAATGTTTTACTGGTGACAGGGGAGACACAGGGTCTGCAAACCAGTAAGCGAAGTTCCCAAAGCCCACAGAGCATGGGAGTAGACCTGAAGCCATATATCTGCCCCGGTTCACACAGGCCCCTGCTGTGTTTGTGTGTGCACGTGTGTGTGTGTGTGTGTGTGTGTGTGTGTGTGTGTGTGCGTGCGTGCGTGCGTGCGTGCGTGCGTGCGTGCGTGCGTGCGTGCGTGCGTGCGTGCGTGCGTGCGTGTGTGTGTGTGTGGTGAAGGCTGCCTCAGCCTTTTTCTCACGCTTTTCCTATTTGAAAGATACATGCCTTTTTTGAAACAATGACAATTCTATTAAGAAAAAGGTAAAGGTTTCTTATTTCAAACAATTTTAGAACAATCATTTTCCAAATCAAACTACAACAATTGACACAATAACCATTTATAATGCTTTTTTAAAACACATTTTACAAATGTATTGCATACAAGTGAGTTCAATCTGTTGGTGGACTAAATGATTTTGTCTGGACAATTACAGTCAATTAAAGGTGGGGTAGGTAATGTTGGAGAAACCAGCTCGAGTGCGCTAGAATTTGAAAATACACAGCCGGAAAAAATGTGCCACTTCCTTCAGAATTCCTTACAGAGCCCCTCCTCCAACACACACGAATGCGCACATGACCAATGAGGGCACGAGAGTTTGTGCACAGATGGAAGGCTGACAGGCAGGTAGGCCATCCAGTTATTTTAGCCGGGCCGGCTCAGATGATTGGTCGTGCTTTTTACAGCGCTACGGCTTCCACAGATGACGTTTTTTATGGATTTTTCGTCAAAGCACTTAAGATAATCATTGCTATCGGGATGTTAAGAGCATTCCATGGAATATAATAAAAGTGTATCTCGAGCCGGTTTCTCAAACTTACCTACCCCACCTTTAAATCTTAACATTTTCTGTCAGGCTACACATTTATTCTGTCAATCTTTCATGTTTTTCTAAGCCTTGGTGCATGGATTCATTTATCACTTAAATCAATCGTATCAGATAAAAAGTATCCTCAAGGCCAGAATGGATTTTGAATGTTAAACTTCAGTTTATAAATAATCTTTAAATAGTTCTAAATGCATGTACTACAGCATAATATAACAAGGGCTTAATACTAATTTCACCACATTCAAAATACAGATTTTTGAATCTTCCCTCGAAAGAAAAGAAGAGATATTACGTCACAGCGGAATATCAAAACTGCGGCCCGGGGTGCAACACGCATCAATGACAGCGACCCTCTACCACACAAAACAACACCATTTATATAAACACCTATCATGACAGGGCACCCACAGCCAAGTAACAATTACAAATGAATTAAGTCGGCGCGGCGGCCCACATTGAAAATTACTCAGGCCTACCTTTGATGATCAAATCACTTAAACACAAAGTCCATCCTCCTGTCCTTTTGGATGAAGCACTTGATGGCCGGTCATGAAGCTGATCCTTTGCCACTCCAGTTTATCATTGTAACTCAATCTTCAAAATGACTCGGTTAATAATTTTGCAACAATGTCATCACTATCACTGAAGTGAGCCATCATGAACGAACTTATGCTAATCATAAATCTATCGATCATAAATATATCGATTAGATTTATGATTTGAAAATAATAAAAGTAGGTGTATATTATCCGGCTGAACAAAAGGTGCATTTATCTAACAGGTTTGTTCCACAGACCTTATTTCCAGCTATTTTCCAAAATCCTATGGAGAAATCCCATTGCTTTTGTGTCGAGGGAACCCGAGCGCAGCTTACTTCCGGGTTTTAGGACGCGTCACTGCACCACTTTATACCATGCTTTATATGTATAAACCTCACAGCGGGCAGAACTTGTCATAAAGTCCGCGAAAATAAAGCCCACCCATTTAGAGGGAAGATATGATTGGTCAATTGTACTGTCATTTGACATTACTCTCTCATTGAATTATTAGGCTTGTTTGAGACGAGCTGCGGCTCGCCTCGAAATTAGACGAGAATAGCCGATCGCAGCCGGGGGAGGGTCGCTGTTTTGATATTCCGCTGAAGTATACGCTGTGACGTAATATCTCTTCTTTTCTTTCGAGGGAAGGGGGGGGGGGGGGGTCAGAGGGCCTAGGTATAAAAGTCACGGCTCGCCACTGGAATCCATAGATGTGTCTCCCATCATCCAAAACCCCTGACTATTCTCTCAACTCAATATTTACATTCTTTAATTCAAAGAAAATCAGTAATATCTTTAAAAACGACAAGTCCCTGTCTATCATCTGTGCACCGTTATGGTGTAAATACAGCCTATTTACAAATTGGATCAAATATAAAAGTCAGCCGAATTAGTGTTGATACTGCAAGGAGACGTATTGTGTGAAGAGAAATGGAAGATGTTGTTTAATTGCTGATATATTTATGATCCACTTCACGTATTCAGTTTCGGCGGCATTTCTTCCAGTTTGTCCAGAAGTCTTCTAATCAGGGCTCTATAAATAAAGAACTACGGCAGATGTGTAATATTGAATGCAGCCGAACCGTGTATTACAATGCTGTTATGTGATGACTTTCAAAGTGAAAAGCAAGCACACTCGGATTAAAGTATTTTTTTTAAATGTTTTCGGATTTCAACACCATATCCCAACGTGCACTGCGGCTAAAACATCCAATCGACGAGCTTCAACGATAGCTGGGGATTATGGGTAGTTCGATGTTTTAGCCTATCAAAACCTCAGAATCGAAAGAGAAAAACCTATGGGGAAAACACAAAAGCATTGTACACAATTTAAACCTATTAATGTTGTGTAATTAACAAGGATAAACTGATGTTTTTTAGTGGATGAGTACTGGAGGGGAATACGGTTTCATTATGAAAACTTCGAGACCGGAAATACTGTTTTGACCCCGTGAGGGTTGACGTTAACTTTACATGGACGCGGCCGCATATACACGTTCTCCTGGCAAGACCTTAAATCATCTTCGTAATATCTATCAAACTATACTGTAGATCCTACAAATCCACTGGACGTGGATTCTGAAAGTACAATATACACTTTTCGCTAGAAATCTAATCAAAAAGCATTTTAATGGCCAAACTATCCTACAATTTAGGATTTTCCAGAGGGTTATTTGTGAATATACGACCCACCGTAGCGTTTGCTTTCAACGGGAGCACTAAAGGTCGAAATCTTTAAAACGAGATTATAGGTCGTAATAAGCGCTTGAACAATCAACCTATTTGGTCGTATGAGTTGGAGGACTTGTTGTTTTGAAAACATCATACTCAAGACAAGAAGTCTGAAGAACGCCGCTGCTCGAGTCCTTACCAACACTAAGAAAGTGGTTCACATCACTCCTGTTCTGAAGTCTTTACACTGGCTTTCTGTGTGTCAAATAATTGATTTCAAAATACTACTGCTGGTTTATAAAGCACTGAATGGTTTAGGCCCAAAATACATTTCTGACCTCCTGCTAAATTATGAACCATCCAGAACTCTCAGGTCTTCAGGGACTGGTCAGATTTCTGTCCGCAGAGTCAGAACTAAACATGGAGAAGCAGCGTTCAGTTATTATGCTCCAAATATCTGGAACAAACTACCAGAAATCTGCCGGTCCGCTGCAACTCTGACTACTTTTAAATCCAGGCTGAAGAATTGTATTTTTGCCGTTGCTTTTATTTTATATATTCATATCTTAAACTGCACTGTAACTTTTATTATCTTTGCTTTTTATCTTTGCTTTTAAATTAGTGTTTTTAAATGTCATTTTATATCATTGCTTTTAAATGAGTGTTTCTAGATATCATTTTATAATATGTTTCTTAATGTTCTTAATGTCTTTCATTTTTGTAAAGCACTTTGAATTGCCTTGTGTTGAAATGTTCTTTATAAATAAACTTGCCTTGCCTTGAAAAAGTAAGTCATTTTATTGTGTTTATTTTAGCCATTTTACTTCCTTTAATCAGTATTTGATTTGAGACTAAACCATTTCAGTCCTTTCACATAAGTTAAAGCAAGTGAGATTAGAAAAGAGTTCTTTTTTCAGAGCTGTATAACTAAAGAGTCTTCAGAGAGAAAAAAATAAAAGAAAAAGAAAAAAAACAGGAATGTTTAATTTTAGTCTTGGGAAAGGATTTCTGCAAACATTTGGGATATTTCACAGCTGGGTTTTATTTTTCATTTCATACTAAATTAAAGGTTGTCACTCATTGGTGTTGGCATGTCTTAAAAAATGTGAAGCCGAAGCCCAACATTTGAAGGATGTGTTTTTATTGAACCAATAATTTTGAAAATATGAAAATATGTGTGTATATACAAATGCTACGATGTCTTCCAAAATAGTGAATGGCAAAGGCAAGCACTGTCCTACAGCCCGATTATGTTAATCCTGAGTGTGTGTGTGTGTGTGTGTGTGTGTGTGTGTGTGTGTGTGTGTGTGTGTGTGTGTGTGTGTGTGTGTGTGTGTGTTGTGTGGTCTAGCATTACTATACGTGTGGGGACCTAAATCTGTTTACACAGTCACGTGTGGGGACTCGCCTCCCTTATGGGGACAAATTGGAGGTCCCCATGAGGGGAATCATTAATTTTAGGGTGAAGACTTGGTTAGGTTTAGGATTAGGGTTAGGTTAAGGGTTAGGGTTAGGCATGTGTTGGTTATGATTAAGGTTAGGATAAGTCTCCAGGAAATGTAAGTCAATGTAATGTCCCCTGAAGTGATGTATGGTATGTGAGTGTGTGAGTGTGTGTGTGTGTGTGTGTGTGTGTGTGTGTGTGTGTGTGTGTGTGTGTGTGTGTGTGTGTGTGTGTGTGTGTGTGTGTGTGTGTGTGTGTGTGTGTGTGTGTGTGTGTGTGTGTGTGTGTGTGTGTGTGAAAAAGATAGAGAGATGTTTGTGCACATAGATATATCTGCATTGGTCTGTATATCTGTGTGTACGTCAGTGTTGCGTTAACACAGTATGTTTTTATGATGACATCTGATCAAATGTGCTGAGCATGTAAGGTGTGGGTGGCACACACACACACACACACACACACACACACACACACACACACACACCCACACACACACCCACACACACACACACACACACACACACACACACACACACACACACACACACACACACACACACACACACACACACACACACACACACACACACACACACACACACACACACACACACACCACACACCACACACACACACACACACACACACACACACACACACACACACACACACACACACACACACACACACACACACACACACACACACACACACTTGTAGTCCACATGTTTCCTTTCAAATGAATTAGTGTCTCTTCCAAATCCTCCCTGTCTAGTCTGCTACGCTTTTACAAGGCCACATTCACACTTAACTAAACAATATTCCTCACTGCATCACTGAAATGTCTATAAACTGGAGGTTAGAATTACTTTGAGTCTAATTAGTCCAGAATGTGGATTTCCGTCTGAAACACTATCATAAATAGGCACTAATGTCTCAATCTATAATGGAAATACAGGGAATAAAGCTCCTGCTCATTATATGAATAGGAGTTTCCATTTACAATGTGGATTGATTGACCTGAATCAAACCACAACCTGGTTTTGAGCTGAAATGGATTGAACAAGCGTGTGTGTGTGTGTGTGTGTGTGTGTGTGTGTGTGTGTGTGTGTGTGTGTGTGTGTGTGTGTGTGTGTGTGTGTATTGCTTATACATCACTGAAGGGATTGACATATATTAAAAAGCAAAAGGTCTTCAGTTCTGTATTTTTTAAAGTTTGAGGCAGACTAAGTGCGAAACAGATTATCAGATTTCAAAGCAATTGTTTCTTACATGTACTTTACAAATGGAAAATCTATTGTATGCATATATTTGCAAACAATTGTGCATCTCTAACAACCCCCCTTTCAAACATCTTGCAAGTTCTTTTAATGAGCTATAGCATATGCATGGTACACATCCAAGTTGAAAGAATCAGTCACTGGTGGCAACAGTGCTGATCCATCAAGGATAGCACCTTTTACCCTGAAAATTCTGCCAACTCAGGAGGGCAATTAACACCTCGGCAGACCGGGTCAAAAATGAGCTGAAGATTTCTCCCCTGTGGATGCCGTGGTCGGCCGCAGAGCCGCAATGGTCTTTGCTGATGCGCTAGTCTGTGTGTTGGTGAGTGTGTATGTGTGAGAGAAAAGAAAAAAGGAGGGTTATGTGACTGTGTATGTAATAGGAAAGCGTGTGTGTGTGTGTGTGTGTGTGTGTGTGTGTGTGTGTGTGTGTGTGTGTGTGTGTGTGTGTGTGTGTGTGTGTGCCTGCGGTCCTTTGAGCGTCTGTATGCAGCGCTGACAGGCGGCGAGATGTGTGCAGGTAAGGTGCTCCGCAGGGTAATTATGCACAACCTCGGGAGAGTTCACACTGGGGCATTGTGGGTATTTTTGTTTGTTTTAGCCATTTCCTTTTCCCTTTTTTCCACAGTCGTTCACATGAATGAAATATCAAATATACCTCAGTGGCCCTGCTATGTTTAAAAGAGCATTCATCTGCATATTAGGGTTGATGCTAGTGGGAAATGTGATCACGTCTCTGGACTCCAGACACGCGTCTCTGCAATTAATATGCGCTCGGAAGGCTCTGAGAAGAGATAGAATGAATATTCATCATGCTTAATGTGGATGTCTACAACCAATATCACTGTCGATTAGAATAAAACATTCTTAATGTTCTTAATTGGCCAGGGTCCCATGACTGCATTAGTTTTTCATCTTATAAACATTCAACGTGTTCAATTCAAATCCTACAGCCTAACCTCAGAATACTAAATCGCCTGACCTTTGATCAAGGCAATTAACCCGCTCTATCAATTATCAAATGAAGCATGCCGGATTCATGTTCACTTACAGAGTAAAGATTCCGTCTTGACCTATCTGACTTAATATCCTTCTCAAGGGCTAAAAGCACTCTTTAAAACATAAACTACTGGATATCCTACTGTTATTGATGCATTAGGAAGTTATTACTTTATTCTTATCAGGAGATGAATTCCAGTATGAAGGCTCTTGCAGTCTACATTTCAGAGACGTAGACCTGCGAGGAATGTTTGAACCATAATAGGAAACAGGAATCTTAAGAAAACAATCCTCATCATATTATATTATGAAAAAGGTCCACTTATATCCTCAATAGTTAACCTGGAGATCTGCTCCAATAAAAATGATCTTCAACTAAATTAAATGTGCCTACTAAACCGCAGCGACCATCACTGAACACCTCTCTTGTTCATCTTGGCTGTCATAAATAAGAACGGGAATGTCTGGAGAGGGTTTGGGGGGGGGGGCGCAAGTTCACACGGCGGCTGCTGGGGTCGCCATCAGTCATGGTCCTTTTACAGACCAAAGCAAGTGGAGACGCACTGGAGGACCACGAAACCCGAGCCTTAGTTGGACAAACACATGCTACTTCCAAAATAACAATGTGCTTCTGTGACGGCGACCAGAGTTGTCTTGACAGGCCTGAGGCATCACTGAAGTGTGCTGCGGGGGATTGCATTACAAAGAGGTTGTAGTCCGATCCACCAAAAAATAAAATACAGGAGGAGGAGGAGGAATACAAGGGGGAGTGTAACAAACAGTATATGTAATCAGAAGTGACAACGTCAGGATACTTATTCGGCCGTGTGTCATAAAATGTTAAAAGGTCAGGAGGGATTATGTCCCTGTAACTGATATCTATAAAATGTGACGGCCTTTTGTTCTCAGGTGCATCTTTAGAATGTGGTCTAACTTTAGGCCACCACAGTGTCTGTATTTGGAGGGAAATCCCAGGGATTAATTATGGCAAATACAACAAGCTGCCCAACCCAGTCTCACGGCATTTCGTGTTCACCAACACGATTTTTAATCTATTGATTCATGTTCACCAACATGATTTGCCCCTTTTTTCGTGTTGCACAGCACGATTTTAAAAGCAATGTATTTCTACTGCCTGCAGCACGTCTTTTTCTCCGGTCGGGTCGTGGGAGACCGGAAGCTGTGTGGTTCATAAAAACATGTTCTTACATAATATCAAGCTTCAGCTGATTCAAAATGCTGCAGCTCGTGTACTAACCAGAGTTAGGAAAAGGGACCACATTACTCCTGTTCTGGCTGCCTTACACTGGCTCCCTATAGAACACAGGATAAAATTTAAGATTCTTCTTCTCGCCTACAAAGCCCTTAATGGGCAGGCGCCATCTTACCTTAAAGAACTCATTATACCCTACTGTCCTACTAGGGCATTGCGTTCCAAGAATGCAGGGTTGTTGGTTGTTCCTAGAATCTCTAAAAGTACAATGGGAGCCAGAGACTTTTCTTATCAAGCTCCACATTTGTGGAATCAGCTTCCAGTTTGTGTTCGGGCGGCACACACCCTATCCGTTTTAAGAGCGCGCTTAAGACCTTCCTTTTTGATAAAGCTTATAGTTAGGGCTGATTAGATTCAGCCCCTAGTTTTGCTGATATAGGCTTAGTTTGTCGGGGGACATCTTACTTCTTCCTTCTCTCTGTCTGTACCTGTGTACTCTCATGTTCCGATTAACCCAGCTTCCCCAAATGTCTTTCTTTTTGGTGTCTATATACGCCGGGATCCGGAGTCATGGATGATCCTGCGGTCCTGTGTCCCTGGATCGCGAGCGCTGGATCTTGAGTCGTGGCTGTGGTCCTGGATCATCGGTCCTGGATGGATATCCTCGTGGATTCATCTTCCTATTATACACACATGCATTTCCAAACATTTGGACTACCTATGTTGCAAATGTATTATCTTTTCAATTTACACCCGGCATCTATTGCACGTCTGTCCGTCCTGGGAGAGGGATCCCTCCTCTGTTGCTCTCCTGAGGTTTCTCCCATTTTTCCCTTTAAACTGGGGTTTCTTTGGAAGTTTTTCCTTGTACGATGTGAGGGTCTAAGGACAGAGGGTGTCCGTATTGTCCATACTGATATTCTGTACACACTGTGAAGACCACTGAGACAAATGTAACATTTGTGATATTGGGCTATATAATAAACATTGAATGATTGATCAAGCCACAATTATTGCTTGTATTTTAAATCGTATAATTTCGGACTTTTGTTGCCATCTGTGAGGAAAAGAAATGGGGCTCACACAATAAATGGGGCTCAGAGCCTCAGAATACGGAAATCTGTATTTTTAAATATTTTTTTCCTTCTAATTCGTTATTCTTTTCAAAATAACACACTGTTATTTACTCACCAATAACACACAATTATCCTTGCTTTTATTTATTGGTTTAATTCCATAATCTCGGGCTTTTTTGGCGTCCGTCAGGAACTGAATTTCAAAATAAAAATAACCGGAAACAGACGTAGGCCTATAAGGGACATTTCGAGCATCATTGCGATTGTCAACATTCTGAGTTTAGGATGGCCGAAGACACTACACTACCCATAATCCCCAGCTATCGTTTAGGACTACAGTCTTTACGCAGAGCGTCAAACAGCCGTGTGAAATGGAACGAAACCACGCCAGACTATCCAAAACTGGAATCGAACACCCCCCCAGAACTACACATGCTGGCTATTGTGTTTCGCAAAATGTTCTATGGGACGTCTCTACTGAACGTTTTCGTTTTTCCCACAATTAGAAGTTGCCAGTATTAAACACATTGGTGTTATCAAATGTAAAACATATAATTAATAAATGGGTGAAAATCGCTTGTGTCCATAATGCGCAGCATTAATATATAGCATTAATATATACCCACATGACAGCTCATTGTTACTTTGTAATTCTACTCCACGACAATTCAGAGGTTAACCTGGTATTTTTACTCGACTGCATTTATTTGAGTTACTTTGCAGATTCTGATTAATTATGTGAAATATAAACAACCCTTAAATCAGTCTTTAGTTACACGTGACCTGAGTAAAATTCAGGTAAGGTGATTGTCAAGTGCCAACATCAGGAGAGATATTTGATAGTTGGTGCTTGAGAAGACTAACATGTATCTGCAATTGACATGAATGGAAACGAGTATAAAGTATATTCATTACTCGTTATTCTCTACTAATAGTTAATTAAAGGACTGTATATTATGGCTATTTTGCACATCCCTTTCAAGATTTTCAAAGGTTTATTGACATATCATATACACAACTACGGTGTAGTTATGCAATGAATGAAAAACTTGGGTCACAGGTTCCTCAACAGTGCATTAACAAGACATCTATCAATATGTGTGTACCCTCCACTATTAAACATATTCATATTCTGCACATTTCTTATTCTATCTACATACATAAGAGTAATAATTCATATGTATAATATCAGTTAAAATAAGTGCTTCAACATAGTTAACATTGCAGGAAAGCAATATATTAGACGTTAAGTACTTTGGCAGGCTTAATATTATCTGTAGATAGATACCCCCAAAGTGTTTTCTTATTTAAAGAAGAACTTAATCTGTTATTTATGTTTAAATAAAGGTTATTCGTTTTTCTGTTTCGCACCTCCTCCTATTAATATCTTTGTACATCCTGCACTAAACTGTTTTATTGTAGAGATCACTTATAGTATCTTCTTGATTTTTATATTCTATATGTCTATCACAGACCTTCTACTTTCCCCTATGAAAGTATGTACTCTTATTGTTATTGGTGAGTAAATAACAGTGTGTTATTTTGAAAAGAATAACAAATTAGAAGGAAAAAAAATATTTAACAAATACAGATTTCAGTATCCTGAGGCTCTGAGCCCCATTTATTTTCTTCACAGATGGCAACAAAAGTCCGAAATTATACGATTTCAAATAAAAGCAATAACTGTGGCTTGATATTGAGTAAGAACATGTTTTTATGAACCACACAGCTTCCGGTCTTCCTCGACCCGACCGGAGAAAAAGACGTGCTGCAGGCAGTAGAAATACATTGCTTTTAAAATCGTGCTGTGCAACACGAAAAAAAGGGGCAAATCGTGTTGGTGAACACGAATCAATAGATTAAAAAATCGTGTTGGTGAACACGAAATGCCGTGAAACTGGGTTGATCTGCCAGATACTGTGGGGCAGCTTTGAATACCTAAATCCCATACAAAAAATACTTTAAAATGTTCTATCCTAAACTGCCTAAACTGAAACAGTTCTCCTATTATCTGTAATAATTACATTTTTGCTAAATCAGTGGAATTTAGTGGCCCAACACGTCAAACCATGACTCCCCACATCACCTCCTAGCTTACATTTTACACATCCAGGGCTGCCCCTATTTCAATTACCTTATAAAGGTACTTGAAATACGGTACATACATAATTTGAGTTACGTAACAAATATACTTATTTAAATCCAAACCTAATGAAGTATTTTTTGGTTAGAACCTAACAAAGTGGTTTTGTTTGACAACGTTTACAACCTAAACGTTACATTACTGACGTAAAACGGACAATTCTGCCGATTGAAAAAAGGCACCAATTGGTCTTGAGAGAGAACCTGTACAGTATGTTACAATGTGGGAGTAATAACATGTTGGACAGAAACATAACAAGTTCACAAAGGGGACTGTCTGCAGAGCAACTATGCATACTGTAGGTTTAGTCACTCTGGATACAGTGTGTCAGCTAAATGTAACGTGAACATATTTTAGAGGAGGAAGTGTTCTATCAGCTCAGAGCAGGTATCTGTCAGCAGGTTATATCCTTTTAGGGTCGCAGGAGGAGGAAGCAGCCTTGACCGGGGCCTTTCTGCCTGCACCGCCACCCAGCTGCCCTGGGAGGGTGAGCAGTAAATCCACACTTGCAGCACACACACACACAGACACACACACACACACACACACACACACACACACACACACACACACACACACACACACACACACCACTACACACACACACACACACACACAACACACACACACACACACCACACCACACACCACACACACACAACACACACACACACACACACACCCACACACACACACCACACACACACACACACAGCACACACACACACACACACACACACACCACACACACACGACACACACACCACACAAACACACACACACCCACACACACACACACACACATTTATCTTCATCTGCATTCACATTAATTTTTTCCTTATTTATTTTCGATTTTCCTATTTAATATATAACAATTTTATCACAGTGCAGTGTTACTACTTGCAAAAGTATTTTATGTCCTGTGTTTCCCAACAGCAGGGACCTTACATTATTATTGTTTTAAATAATAAAACACTTTCTATCATTACCTTGAATTTGGACACATACCAAATAATTACTTTCTCCGAGCTTAATGATGTCTCATTACTTTATGCATTGAAGGGAGTATATAGACTTCATCACACCTTAGGGAGCTTCTTGGATTAATGCTTGCTACTGACATCATGGACATGGTTAGTTGTTCCACTGTTTCATCAAAGAGAGTGGAAAAACAACAACGGTAGTTGTTACCACCACCCTTCCACTGGGGAAGCTGTTTGACAATTTTTTTAAAACATACCAATCACCACTGCTATAAAATGTTATTGAGGAAACTCTAATGTACATGCTGACACATGTGTATGTACTTTTACACCTTGTCAGAAGGCCGTTTAGGTTTTAGACATTCCATAGAGCTGACATTTTTGTTAAATGAATTAATTCTGGATAGTTCTGACTTTTGAGAGTTTGGTTAAGGATTTCAAAGTTAGGCACAGTGCATGGCTCTTATTCTAGGTAGAATTAGATTAAGGACATTTTTAAAGAGAAGTTGGGTTGCATCCAATGTGTGTAAGTCTGTGTGTTTGCTAAGCAGCAGGAATAGTAAAGAGCGGGCTGAGCAGCTTAAGTCCTTCCTCTTCCTCCCCCTACTGCCGAACTTCTTCCAGCTGCACAGATTTACAGGTGCCACTGACCTTTTCATCATAGGAAGTCTCCACAACCGCCTGGGCCTCTCTCCACCGGCTCTCATCTATCTATCCATTGCTCCCCTACCCCCACCCCCTGCCTTCAAAACACCAAATCCAGCTAAATAATACCCATAGGCTGGAAAAGCCAGGAATCTTTGTCAATGACTCCATCTTGCCAGTTAGAGGTGTAAAAAGAGTGGTGTTGGCTGGCCCCTGGGATCACTATCTTGCATCTGTCTTGCATAAGCCAATGCTGTGTCTGCTGGTCATTCAGACACTACATAACACCTGCTGTTTGGTGAAAAAATTCTTTAAGTTAAGTACTATAGATTGAAGTGTGAGCTCACACTTTAGCTCTGTCATTGCAAACCAGCATAGGATACAGTATGACTGAACAACAAGACTTTCTCCATATTTGAAAGCTGCAAACCCTTTATCATGTCAAGCCTGATCAATTCAATACAATATGTAACATTCAACATCACGAGTACTTAAACACTGTTATAATTGTTCATTGTTTTAATTAGTTCAAATACATTATTTGGACAAACTATGGCACTGCGTTGCACTATTAGTTGAATATACAAAAGCTTAACTGGCAGTACTGGTCAACCTCCCTTCTAAAGTCCTGTTATAATTTATAATCTACATAGTTGAGCCTAGACTGTTTTTATATCCAATTTTTGCAGATGACACAATTTTGTATGTGCATGGTTCTTTTTCGACTAAAAATCTAGAATATGTTGTACAATAATATTTTTTCATTTGTAAAAAAAAAAAGAGGTATTCTGTAATGACATTCTTTCTAAAATGTCTACTACTCTTCCTTTACATGTCAGTAAATCTACATTACATCTGTTTAATGTCTTTATTGACGGACCTGACAGCTCCAAAACTGCAGGACCACAGAGCAAAGTTGGCTCACACTGTGCCATTTAAAGTGGCTGTTAACATCTCCCCACCAGATAGATTAGTGCAAATAGCCTCTTATATGCCTTAAAGCCAATTACACCTCCATTCTTGTAATAATGAACTCATGAACCCAGCTTTATTGGAAAAGGCTGAGAGATTGGAATCAATACGAATGGACTAGAGAGGCGAGGGGCGGAGTGAGCTAGATTCACTGCACAGTCTGAAAAGCTTCCCCAAACTTGAATTTATTTAGATGTCGATGGGTTGCCTACGAAATCCATCTAGCTTGCCTGCTCATTTTGTATTGCTTATTTGCAGGGAGTGATATAGGGAGTTGAGGTAGACACATTTGACTGCTTAAGATGGATATTTACACATTTGTATAACAGGATGTCATGGTAACGGCAAAATAATTAATCTACGTTACAGATCCTATCACAAAATGTGCATAATATAACAATTTGTTTTCATGGATTGAACCCTGGGGGGTTGTTTAGGGGTCCTGAGAAGAAAAAGTGTCCTGAATTGTAATTTCACAAATAACAATTCAGGACCCTAAGCTGAATGGAATCCTTTCGGCCTTTAGACCAAATTGGATCAAAGCCCATTGACTCCCTGTACTCAATCAAGGTGAATTAATTGGCTTGCATATCAAAACACTATTAAAAGACTGAGGTCAGAGTCAAGTAAGGGCCAAACTGCTATTGATTTTGGAGGTCAGATACACACTAGGAGAAATTGAATTTAGTGCGAAGACATTTCCTGGACATTGCTATATTACCTCACTACAAAATTAGACCCCTGAGGAGTAGATGGACGTGAAAATGATGCCAGTGGCAAATCCAACTGAGCCAACAGTCTGTGCTGTAAATCCTGACCATACAACTGTGAAAAGACTACTTTTATGTTTTTCAAAATATAATCTAATGATTAAAGGAATTATTTAAAGACAGGTACAGTAAAGATAGAGGAAGAGAGAGGGAATGTGTGCAGAAATAGCAGGTAAGAGAGGCATCCATACCTAACACTTTTGGGATTTATCTGCTGAACAGCTTTATATCCCTTACTGTAAGGTTTATTGTTGTGTTTTGTTTACCTGAGAGCGGGAGATTATGACAACAAATGGAATTCAAAGGAAACAACTACACAGCAGTATCTTGCAATAAAAAGGCTTTCATGCTGCACGAATGTGTGTTTGTTTAACAGATACTAAGACAAAAAAGTGAGTGACTTAAGTGTGTTTTATTGTGTGTGTTGTTGTCTTGGCTGCAATCTCTTCCTGAGCCAATTCTTAGAAAACCCAATGACGTCACCTTGCCACATGAAGGTACGCAAACAAACATTATTTGCAGTCTTGAGTTTCAAGTTTGATCTCGTGCCATTTAGAGTATTCATTGTGTTTTGTACTTTAACATTATGTGATAAGGGAAAGGTTTCTTTACAAACACACATCTTGTTTAAAAAGATGGACCCTGGCCACAGAGTCCCCTCTGATGTGAACATTTGTGTGCTGCTTGTCCCTTTTCCTGGTAAACAGTGCTGTACTTGACGCCTTTCCCTGACATGGGGATAGTGGCACGGGATCCTCAGGATGGGACGTAACCGCTTTCAGCACTTCCTTGCGTCACCCCCCCTCCCTCTGAAGTGAGACTCTTGCGTGTTTTATTGCAAGACCTGGGTGAGCATGAAAACAAACGGGGGCCCGACTTAAAAGCTTTGATCTCCCGTTTCCTGGTCCATTATTTACGTCTGTTTCTCACGAAGTGTTTTTTTTCTTTCTCTTTCACTTGATTACTATGCGCTTCCTAACACATTTTCAGGCTGACCCCCAGACAATGTGCTCTGCTTTAATGGTTTCTTCTTGCAGGAAGCTATAAAGGACTTTCGAGTTATTGTCTTAAGTCTGTCTGACAAACTATGGAGCTATTTCAGGGTCATACGTTTTGATCATTCAAAAAAAATACAATTTATTTGAAAGTTCAAGTTTTTATCCTGAACTTTGAAAAATACAATGATGTATTCAAAATACAAATAATTTACGTAATTTCACATTCTAGCAGAGTTTATTGCGCTTATACCGTGATTGTTGCCAACTACGATGCTCAACAGCTCGCTTAACGGAACTTTGACGCTGGTATCAGTTTTGTTTACCACCAATCACGGGAGTATTGTGTATAGAAAGTATTGAGTTATATTTCTCGCGCTACCTAACATCCATGAAGGCAACATGACAGAGGGAGGCCTGTCACTCAGGATGTCAAACTACTTTGGTAAGCCCCGCCCCCCAAGCAACATCAGGGCCAAAAGTCTGAAAGTGAAAAACGATCTGAAAAGCAATGTGAAACCTGAAAAAACAAGATTTGAAACTGAACAAATAATTGTTTTGAATCTGAAAACGAAAAATCTGCAACTGAAAAAAACAAGGATTCAAATATCAAATGTACAACATTGAAATCTGAAAATAAATATGTTATTCCGAAAAAATTGCTGAACTGAATCAAAATAATATTCAACCTGAAAAATGATTTAAAATACTTATTTTTATTTTGAATACATCATTGTATTTTTCAAAGTTCAGGATAAAAACTTGAACTTTCAAATAAATTGTATTTTTTTGAATGATCAAAACGTATGACCCTGAAATAGCTCCATAACAAACCAGCCAGAATAATAAGAAATAACAACATTTGGAGCAGCATATACAGAAACATCAGCAAGTACATCCTGATGTTAAATAACTCTGCAGACATTCAAATTGTGTTAAGCATAACTGCTATTTCTATGCAGTAAGTGTGAAAAAGATGTCAGATATAATAATAGGAATACATGCCAATATAAATAATGGAGAACATTATAAGTAGCCTAATGAAAACAATAACATATTAAGTGCAAACAGCTTAACTCAGTAGTGTATCTTCAGATTTCTTTGAAACACCTAGGTATTTAAAAAGAATAACACAACTACTTTGATTATGCACCGTGTTTGCTCACTGTGAGCGTACAGTATACTGAACAAATGTAGACCACTAAATACTAACAAGTAATTTTGCATTCTTTCATCAAAGATACAATCCAATATATAAATATGGTCAGATTCTTGAAAATCTAAAGTCTAAAATCTAAAAATAAAAGTCTAAATTTTCTCTTAAATTTAATTTGTTTTCCATCTGTACTACTGTTAAGATCAAATATCTTACTTTAACCAGCACCATCTAAGTTTGTGGTTTGAATATAAAAAAACCTCTGCTTCCATACCACCTCTGAGCGAGACGCAGCAAAAAAAGACGGGGAATAAAAAAAAAACAGTAAGAAATGAGCAAAAAACTGATACGTTTGAAGATGGAGTCAGTTGCAATTAACCAGAGCTCATCACAAGTCTGACTGGTGGGCTGACCAGCAGGTCCCTCACCCTGACCCACACACTCCACCAGCTCAGCAGATAGATCAAAAAGGCCTGTCCTCAGTGGAAACCACTGCTGTGTTTGAGCCAACATGGTGGATGTCATTAAGGACCCTGCCAGCGAGGGTCACCACAGGGCCCAGCTTGTGTCCTGTACTCAGTTTGATATATGATACAGGAGTTTTTGGGCAATGTTGCTCATAACACAAACCCTCCAGTCTTCCCACTGCAGTGTATGAGCACGAGTGTAAATGTGTGCCTGTCTTCTCAGTAAATGCATCTCCTCTCCATCTTTTCAGTGGTGCTACTGTACTTGAAGGAGCCCATGTTTTTTTTCATTAAAACAAAAAGAGGTGTGCTTGAATGTAGTTTTGCTCATCCAACCTCAATATGTGCATCATTGAGGTCTAACTAATGTGTTCTGAGAGTATTTACTTCCTCATAAAACGTTTACACTGATTATTTTTTAAATATGTTTTTCATTGTTTACCAGCATACCATCCTCTTCCTCTGACTGTCGAACGTGAAAAAGCCTAAAACTGATATATTAATCTCACCACGATGAAATCCTGATACATTTCACTGTGTATCTGACATTATGCTCATTCACAATATAAACAAGACAGTGACCCACTCATAAAAACATGATTACATAATACTTTTAGTAAGTATGGCACATTTAAGACTGTTGTTACTTTGTTAAAGGGCCCATGTCATGACCATTTCTACTGCTCATAATTCCATTGTTGAGGTATACTAAAATAGATTTATACTGTGCAATTTTCCAAACTCACATTGGTTTCTCATACAGCATCTCTGTAAAGTATGTGTATTCACAGGTATTCACTCTGTCCTAAACGGCTTGTTTAAGCTCCTGCCCCCCCCTCCCTGTGAGCCCAGTGTGCTCTCATTTGTCGGGACGTTGAGAGGCTCGTTGCTATGATCTGCTGCGAGGAGCGGACAGGTTTCCGGGTCGGCGATACAGCGAGAACAAGCGAAACTCATCCTGAGCACACACAAACACTCACAGCCGAAGTAAAAACAATAAGTGTGGCTTGATATTGAGTAAGAAAAAGGTTTATAACGCTGTGAGAATGGGTCTGCGGAGAGCATTTCTCCGCGATCCCAACTTAGCAGCCCGAAAAACGTTCACCCATTTAAACAATCGTGGTAGATACCTTGTTTGTTTTAAACATCATAAATACAAAAACAACAATGAATACTTACAGGTTGTGTACCCGAATCTCCCGCTGGTCCAAACAAAGTAGGAACAGCATCGTTCTTCAGTGCCCTACGCTGTACATATGCAGCATGAATCGCTGAAAGGTTTGTGAAGCTTTGTTTCGTGAAATGCTGGCAGAGGGTGTGGCCTCTGGGTATTCACACGTCACAGTCGCCAGGAAGTAAACAATGGAAAATGAGAAATCTCCAACGAGGCGTTTTGGGGCAGCATCAGGGGCGGACTGGGACTACAAATCAGCCCTGGACTCTCGACCGGGCCACTTCGGTACCGCCGGCCCACCTCGGTACCGCAAGTAAAAACTAGGGCCACCAGGGTGGGTGGAGGGAGTCAGGAGGACGGGTTTGGGCTGACAACCCAGGAGCACCACGGAGGAACCGGAAGGGATCTCGGGCGAACGGTCTCGGCAAGGTAGAAGCCGAGAAGGGGGACTCGGGCGGACGGTCCGGGGGCAAGACATAGTCCAAGGGGGTTATGGAGGGGCGAAGGCCACCGCGGCCGGGAAAGTCAGGGGGCCGGGCTCGAGGGCGAAGGCCGTGACTCTCAGGGGCCCGGGATCGAGGGTGAAGGCCGTGGCTCTCAGGGGGCCGGGATTGAGGGTGAAGACTCCGGCTCTCAGAGGGCCGGGCTCGAGGGCGAAGACCCGACAGCTCCGGAGGCCAGGCAGGAACCGGTGTCGACCGGACCGGATACGGAGGCCGGGCAGGAAAGCGCTGATGGGACAGCTCCGGAGACCGGGCAGGACCCGGTGTCGGCCGGACAGAAACCGGAGCCGGTCGGACAGGCTTCGGCAGGATCCCCCACGGAAGTGGACCAGGAGTTGGCAGGAACCCCGGCGAGACAGGTGATGGACATGGGGCTGGCAGGGCCCCCGGTAGAACCTCCAACGGCACGGGATATAGGGTTGGCAGGACCCCCGGCAGAAGAGTATTCTGCGGGACCTCCAACGAGACTGGACCTAGGGTTGGCAGGACCCCGGCAGGGGAGTGGACGGCGGGACCTCCAACGAGAAAGGAGAAAGAGCTGGCAGGCCCTCCGGCAGGAGAGTAGACGGCGGGACCTCCAACGGGACAGGACATGGAGCTGGCAGGACCCCCGGCAGGAGAGTAGATGGCGGGACCTCCAACGGGACAGGACAAAGGGTTGGCAGGACCCCCGGCAGGAGAGTAGTCGACGGAGCCCCCAACGGGACAGGACCCGGAGTAGGGACCCGAGAGGACACTCGAGAGGGGAACCAAGGGGGAACTCGAGAGGGGACTCGAGAGGGGACTCGAGAGGAGACTCGAGAGGGGAACCAAGGGGGAACTCGAGAGGGGACTCGAGAGGGGACTCGAGAGGGGACTCGAGAGGGGAACTAGAGAGGGGACTAGAGGAGTAACTAGAGAAGGGAACTCGAGAGGGGACTCGCGAGGGGAACTAGAGGAGGGACGAGAAGAGGGACGAGAGGAGGGACTAAAGGAGGGACTAAAGGAGGGACTAGAGCAGGGACTAGAGGAGGGACTAGAGGAGGGACTTTGCGCCTCCTTCTCTTAGCAGCCGCCTGTGGCATCAAAAAAGCTGAATCCGCTGGGTCCATCTTTGGTCGGTTCGTAATGTTACGGTAGAGCGAAGGAAGCAGGTAGGACCCAAATTCAGATTAAAGTAAAAATAATTCCTTTATTTCAAGGCTATATATACACAGACAGAACAGAACACTCACCGAGGACAAGCCAAATCACAAGACGAACCAACACTCAACACTGGGAGACAGGGGAATTTAAACACAGGGTAACTAGACACAGGTGGGAACAATCAGGGGTGGGGCTGACACTGATGAGCACAGGAGACACACAAGGAGTGACAGGTGAAAACAATCAGGAAATTAGACACAACAGGGAAACTAACGACAGGAGGAAAAACACAGGGAAAAGGACCAGACAATATACCAAGAGGAAAACATGACGGGGAGAACAGCAAAACACCCAAAACCAAGACATAGAAAACGTGACATAACACAATAATCGTAACAATTACAGTTAAAGTATATTTACTAATAGTTATTTTAGCCCACTGGTAAACTCATGGTATCCGAGGCTTTTAACAACTTAAATTAATTATGAGCATGTTCGCATTTACTACCAGTAGAAATGGCAATTTACTTCCAAAGTTAAGTTGAGTTTTTGCTAAAACACTTTATCTATCTTCTGTCATGTCAGTCTATTTGATAGCTGGAGTTCAAGTTTCTGGTGATGATGACACATTTTTCTTTATTGATTCAACCATGGCAGATACTGTACATATTACTGTACTGAGAATCCCATAAACACTGACAAAACAGCTGGTGTTTCCTGCAGCAAACATGAAAGCTCTCTGTGACTCAGTTAAGTGATACAACAGTGTGCTAAAACTAAGGAGCCAGATTCAGTTCCAAAACAAACCTATAGTGTTTTTTTTTTAACGAGCTGTTTTATAGTTGTCGCCAATCAGCCAGTCATCTGTCATTTTGTCTTTCCTTGCATCCGCCAGTCAGCTTCTAATATCAGAAGAACTTTTGAAGCACCAACAGAGAGATCCGAGTCTTGCTGCTCACTTGCCACAAACATGTCACGGGTGAAATAATGGGAACTTGTTTGGGGGTAATTAAGCCAACATAACTTTGGATAAAGATCCTGTCCAGGGAGGTGGGGGGATGGACATAAAAGGTCTGAGGGGGATAAAAGTCACATAGAGTGGGCCAGATTTAGAGAGTAAGACAGGAGAGTGAGTCTGGCCATAGCGTGTTTGAGTGAAGTAGTTGGGACACTGATGACAGAGTGGTCTTTGGGAATTTAAGAATAAGGGCTCAGGAGGGGGTGTTTCCCCCCACAGAGGACTGGGCCAGGAAGGAAGGCTTTGGCTTTCAAAGCGTTCACAGCTTTATTTATATTACATATTTTCATCGCCCGGACTCGTTCAAAGGGAGGAGAGGGCTGTTTTCCGATTTCCAATACGCTTTGGCCTCTGTTGTTCACTTCCCTATTTTGCCTCCTACAATGTATTTGTTTCCGGAGCGACGTTTGACCAGGGACCGCATGTGAGCACTGTGTTTACTACTGAAAGATGTAGTCAGAGTGTTATTGTTGAATGTGGAGAGAGTGATGGGAGACTGCGTGATTGTTTTTCCTCACCTGTTTTCCAGTGGGTTACACAACCAGAGAGGAATAGCTAAAAGAACAATGGTACAAAGGCCTTGAAACAACTGTATGATGAAAGGTATAGTCTCCACACCACAGAGACATCAAGTATTTTTGTTGAAAGTAGCCTTTGTGTTCCTTTTCTTAATAAAACAGCATGCACTCCATGGCTGAATTACCAACAATAAAGTATAGTTGTGGCTTCATTGTTTGTATTATGGTTATGGTGTCAACAGATATACACTATATAAATACTTCATGGCTCACAAGGGTGGATATTAGCACAACTCTAAATAAATCATCAATGGAAAGTATTCACTGAATTTCTTCTCCAAATAGCCAAAGTGGCCCTATTTGGGCATAGAATAACTTTTGTGTAGCTGCTAATAGAATACCAGGCACAAACAGCTAAGTTGATTCTAACACTTTGAACAAACTTTACATTTGCACAATATAGTTATGTTTCCAATTGATTCATAGGCAAATAGATTTCAAAGGAACAAAAAAATCTAAATCGTACCCACCGCCTCTCCTTTGACAGTTAACCCCGGCCTAGCTGCCAGTGGCATCATTAACCATCGTTAGGCCAAGACAGCTACTGATAAATGAGTCATCCATCAAAGGTCTCATATCATATGGAGTCCCCTGATCATTATTGGAGGCAAACATTGGTCACGCGGTACGCTGTCAACCTGATGCTTCCTCCCGTCTCCTCTGTGGAATAATAGACCACCCCCAAAGCCAATCAGCCTACGTGTCTACTGGGAATACAAAAATCACTTCTACCTGTGAGAACACTGTGCTGAAGAGCTCCTGTCAAAAACTCAGTAAACTCTCTGATAGAGTGAAGGGCATCACTTTCCTCTCTCTTTCCTTACCATGGGTTATGTTGGCTGTGATTCAGTGTGTGAACTGTCCTGCAAGGTCTGCTTTGAAACACCTGAGGCAGTTTGAATCACAGGGAGCTAAGATAAAAAGAGGTAAAGGTGGACTAGCATGTTCTTTGAACATGTTGTTGCTTAGATTGTCACATACAGAAACATTAATACAATAATAACAACTTGTAAACCCAATTATCTTTGATATATTGTTTTATCGTGGGTTATTTGTTTTATAATAACACCAACATAATGATTTGCCCTTCTGACCCTTTGGCCATAATGAATTTGATTGTAAAATATGTAATGTTTCCTACTTTCCTTTTCTTTATAAGGATGGGTTATCCCATTGGAACATTTTACAGCTGTGATTGTGTCACACCTAAGGTGTCATCACGTGGCATGTCATTACATTTCAGAACAGGAATTGCCTCAAAATAAGTGATGGTTACTTTAAACTAATTATATTTATTATGAGAATGGATTGTGAAATGTATGGGCAGAACATCTATAGTACAGTCTCTGTCGTGATGTGGCAAAAAAAAGTAATTCGATAAGCTGAATTCAGGTAAATACACTGTGTCCCTCTCCATAGCACTTCTGAGACACTCGGCGGCACACTGTTTAATTAATTAAGAAGGGGGTGCCAATTGCCCCTAAGACCCTCGGGTAATCATACAGGGCAAATTACAGCATGTTGAGCTGTGTTGAGCTGTGGGCTGGGAGAGGGGAGCCGCTGATGCTGTTGTCATTGTTGATTAATTTCCCCGTATAGATCCTGACAGCGTAGTGCATGTGTAACCTGTCACAGAGAACCCATGTGTCTATTCATCACTTGCCTGGGAGGTGTGTGTATGCGCTGACATGGCGTACAATTGTATGTGTGCTTACGTGTCGGTCTTTTGTGTGTGTGAGAGAGCATTTTGTAGAGTTAATATGTATTGTGTACAAGAAGGTGTATTTATGTGTGCCTGCTGAATATAAATGTATAAGCATTATTGCATGTTTGCATATGCACCCGTTATGCCTATTTGTGTGTGTGTGTGTGTGTGTGCGTGTGTGTGTGTGTGTGTGTGTGTGTGTGTGTGTGTGTGTGTGTGTGTGTGTGTGTGTGTGTGTGTGTGTGTGTGTGTGTGTGTGTGTGTGTGTGTGTGTGTGTGTGTGTGTGTGTGTGTGTGTGTGTGTGTGTGTGTGTGTGTGTGTGTGTGTGTGTGTGTGTGTGTGCATCTGTGTATGTAAACAAGATGCTGATGCCAGATAAGGACAAGCGACGCTCATGATGACAAACGGCTGATAATGTCTTGGGACAGGGCTGGTGGGGAGGACTGTGAGGAAGTGTATTGATTAGCCTTATTGCCCAAAGCATCCGTCTTGGGAATGAGTGAGGGAAGGAAGGGGGGGTGGGAAATTAGCCGGGCCCCCCCAAACTCCATTGATGGACTGATTGCTCCGGGGGCCCTGAGGAGAACAAATGGCCCTCTACCTGTACACGAATACACTTACTCACAGACACTCATCATGTTAATTTCCTTCCAGTGCTCATGTTCACGTTATGCCATCCTTACTTTATGAGTGGATACGAACTTCATAAAATCTGCACTATAAACAACTGCTACACTAAAATTAAAATAGAGACTTTCTCACAAACCCTCTTATTAGGTCCCAAACAGACGTTCCACATGCCTACTTTTGGTTGGTTGCATTTGTTAAAAGAGAAAAGTCCTTGCATTGAACAATTTAAAGATGGCTTGAATATAACAACTTCTTCTGTATTAAAAATGCAATGCTTGTGCAAACATTTAATTTGTAGGCATAAGGTCACTTGTTCTTGTTATAACATAGTGTAATTGTGTTGTCTCCTGTGTCATTGTGTTGTCTCCTGGGTTCTGTAGTGTTCGGAGTCGGTCTTTTTACACATTTCAAGCTTTTTGCTATTTTTTTCAGGCAGCAAAGGCAGATCTTAAGTTACCATCAGTATATCATCAGTGCTCATCATTTTTGTATTTACATTAATTGGTTCTATCTTAATTATGAAGCAGACTTCTTTTATTCTATTTCCCTACATGCCTTTCAATACTCCCTATAATTTCTGTGCTAATCACATTTCACTGTAATGATCTACTTTACCCAGCTTATCGATGAAACAGCTGCAATTACTTAGCTCAATATTTCCCACATTAGTCAGCCTTAGAAATGTATCACACGTCCATTTATGTGCATGGGTTTTTAAACGGCATAAAATCAGCTGCAAAGTGCATTCATATTTTATTATATTGAGATATTGCATGGCTGATGGGCTGCCGGTAATTCATAACCCTAAGTAGGCGTAATAGCCTGCTGGACATTGTCTTTCCTGATAGGAAAACAATTTCCAATGGAAGGGGTTTCTCTTTCCCTGCTGAGCTAAAAGATTAATTACTAGTTTCCCTGTCGAGCAGCTATGAGATATGGTATCGGTTTCCCTACTGACAGAAGAAAGATGATGAAAAGCTTTGTTTTCCCTTTAAAGACATTCTTTAACAGATTCTACATTTTCACTTCTTGTTTGTGACGGAGGATAACAAATTACTCCTGTGAAGTGCTGAGTTCTGAGATGCTCGGGTCAGTTTGGGTCGGCATACTGTAGGTGTGACCGTTATAGTTTTGTAAAAATGAGGTCAATTTTTTTGCTGTTTCACCAAATTTACGAAAGGGTAGCAGAGGATGTACAACCATGCAGTTTCTCTTTTAATCAACACACTTTTACATCTACTGTCCATACGATTCTACCAAATAATTTAGTAGTTAGCTTCAAGATTCTCATCTTTTCTAAAGAATCTAAATATGTTCTCATTTTGCATCTTTTATTCCCATCGCTTTGTTTTACACAGAAACAATAGAAAGTTAACATCAGTAATACTCATCAGATACCAATTACCGGCCCCTGACATGCTCCTTACAGCAAGCCAATTCATATTCCAAGTGCTTCCCCACTTAACTGAAGGAAAAAATCATTATATTTTCTTCTGTTTTCTGATTGCATTATTCTTGGTTAAGAAAAGCCCCTGGTTCATTAAAGTACTCCACATGGAGAGGGGGAGGGCTGCTGTGTTAGTGGGATCAATCAATAGCCATCTTCCCCTCGCCTTACTGTAAACGTGCTAAAGTATTTATGAATTAATTGACTTCCTTCATCCAAATAAGAGGAACCTACCAACGTCTCTCGAGCCGTGGTGTGAAGGTCACAGGCACTCTTGGTAATAAATAG
This sequence comes from Pseudochaenichthys georgianus, assembly GCF_902827115.2. Classification (NCBI taxonomy): domain Eukaryota; kingdom Metazoa; phylum Chordata; class Actinopteri; order Perciformes; family Channichthyidae; genus Pseudochaenichthys; species Pseudochaenichthys georgianus. The sequence continues at coordinate 16,406,394 of NC_047506.1, forward strand.
AAAGGGGCTCTTTTATAATGACGGTGAAACTTGACCTGTTGGTGTAGATAATATGTGAATAAGGACAGCTTTAGCATTGGTGGAAGTCAGATAAAGATCAAAAAGACAAAAGTTGTTATACTATATAACCACTTGGAAAATCTGGGTAGGATTTGTCTTTATTTAGCATCAGCCATGTCCTATTCTATTATCCTTTTTTTAATCTTATTTTTGTATTCCTTCCTAGCTGAAGTCTAAAGTTGATCATTTCATTCCAGGGTTACTTGTTGGTATTAAATGTCAAACCCACTATGTTTTAGGGCTCATTTAATTGTATTGAGTTAAACTAACTTTGCAAATGCATATAGCTGTTGACACTTTTTAGATTTGAAAACAAATTAAGCTGAAAATGTGTATTGTGTATTCAATTCATTAGTTTGTGTACACACATCCACCAATGTACTATAGCAAATGTGGTCCCTAAAGGGTATTCGTCTCTTTTTTCATGAAATAGTGAGGTGAAACGCTCAATGAGTTTGTCGATGGCAAAGCCTGGTGATTTTGTGGATGGATCGGTCTGTGTGTGTCATACAGTCCCATTGCGTTTTGGTGAAGGTCAGTCCCATTGTGGCCAAGACTGTAATAACCACAGTGAAAGATTGGATCATTGAGAAGTGGTGCATCTTTAGTGGCTGCATCGCTTCAGGGCCTATATCACTGAGGTGTAGTGGAGAATGAAGATCACACTTTGTAACCCTAGTGCTATGAACAACAGTGGTACACTGTATTGGGCTCTATAGGCTTTTCCACTCAGCCTTTGAGAGCAGTGAACTAATATGGTCACATAATGTTTTAGCTAATGTGGTAACCGTGACTGAGGTTGCCATATGTAAAGCTAGTCACTGACAACGCCACCTCCTGCTAAGGGGCAGGAGGAACCCGTGGACCCTAAATGTAAGTCGTGGATTGATTTTAAAGCTTCCCTTAATCGGTTCAATTATGACAGAGGCATGAATTCCAAAAACATAACACAGCTTTATTTAACAAGTGTTTGGAAACCGTTTAAAATATCGATTCATGTAAAGTATAAAAATGGCAAATATAATTCAATACATATATAAGTTACCCTCAGTTGGGCAGGCCCGGTCCGCTAGGTTGCAGTGCCTGCTAATCGTGAGGGACAAAAACAAGAAAAGCCACACACCAAAACAACATAAGCATGCAATATTTAAACCACAATCTCTATAAAATAATAACAGTGAGATATTTAGCATACAGAAAAGAAAGTGTCACACCGTGCAGTCCCTAAACTGAAGGCAGGCAGCGTTCCACCCGGGCCCAGGCCTACGCCACAGAGGAGCGCAACCTACGACACAAATAATAAAATGATTATACTGCCATACACTGCACATGAAGAAAATGAACAAGAAAATACACAAGAAAATACACAAGAAAATACACAAGAAACACTATAGGACAGTGGCTGGCCTGGTCCTTTTGAAAAGGAAACAACATAACATGTTAGTTGCCAGCCTCATTCACCAACTCAATATAAAATGAAAGAGTTAAAAACAAGGCATACTTCCACAGAGTAGATTTCCAACTCAGCTTAATCCTGCCGGGGAAATGGTCACTTAATATCCCGGGTAGCTGGGCCGGTTGTGTACATTAAGCTCTGTAAAACACATAAATAAGTTGCTTAAAACACAATTAAAAACGTCGGTTTAAAAACGCCATTTAAAAGCAAATTACTCATAACATGCCTGTCGGGAGAGTTTCCCTCCGTCAATGGTAAACTCTCGTCTTGCACTCGCCCTAATAAAACCAAACTAAATGAGCCACTTGCATAAGTTAATTTAAAAGACCATAAAACCACCTTAAAACTGTTATTCCTACCTTTGTGAGAGGGAGAAGACCAGTGACAAGCAGCCAAGAGAGACTTTTTTTTTTTTAACTGATGGCAAACTTTTTATGGCTTCCTGTTTACCTGGTCACCGGTCATGTGACCGCATCAGGTGACACCGTCAGGTGACAATGACGTCAGATTCTCACATTCACCCCATCAAAAAGTGTCGTCGCCCCGACAACAAGTTACTCACAACCAGGGTCTAAACAAGTGGGCATTAACCATTTCAGGCACCCAGGGAGCAGCCGCCCTTACCACACCCATTGCGTTGTTGCTAGTCACTGTGGACCTTGGAAGGTTATGTGGGTTTAGGTTTCTTCCAGCAGTAGACCGGGTTGTTCTTCTGGGAGCTGACGCCTCTCTTTGGGATGGTAGTGCCTCCTGCCTACCAGGGAGTATGATTGAATCGCCATTGACTGCACCTGGGGTGCTGGATGTTCTGTTGGGGAAGGGCTGTGGGACATCCTGTGGAGTTGAATCAGGGTTTTGAGGGAGTCTTCTTTTACTTCTCCAACCCAGGATCTCTTCATCTTCACTACTGCCGGAGTCACTGGCAGGGATATCTTGGTTGCTGGACGACAGACATGGGTTAGGTGTCATTGGTGCAGATGGTAGAATTTCAAGATGCGCTGCCCTCATCTCGGCCCAATGCACCCGCCGAACATCAGCAGTGCCATCAGCTCTGGTAATGGTGTACGGCCCACCAGACTCAGTGGGCACTCTAACCACCAGATAAAGAACTGGTGACCAGACATCCTGGATCTTGCGACGACCTTTACATTGATGATTCTTCAAGTAGACCAGCTGTCCTTCTGTAAAACCTGCATCGCGTGCCTGCTGGTTGTGATGTTGCTGTCGGTAGTCTGCTGCCTGTTGTAGGTTATTTCGTGCCAAGTCTCTTGCTACTTGTAGCCGTTCCCGATGCTGCTGGACCCACTCATCCCAGGAGCTGGTTGTGTCTTCTGGGGTACCTTCTCCCAAGAGAAAATCTGCAGGGACCCGTGGTGGAACACCAAACATTAAGCTATAAGGGGTATTCCCAGTCGAGCGATGTGCCGAGGTGTTGTATGCCCACACTAGCTGGGAGATGTACTTTGGCCATACACGCTTCTTCTCCGGGGGAAGAGATCGGAGCAGGTCGTGAAGTGTCCGGTTGAATCTCTCACATTGGCCATTTCCCTGTGGATGGTATGGCGTAGTCCTGGACTTCTCAATCCCATATAACTGGCAAACCTGCCGGATGAGGGCACTCTCAAAGTTTCTCCCCTGATCAGAGTGTATTCTCTTTGGTACACCGAACCGGTTGAACCAGCTGTCTACTAGGACTTTCGCTACCGTGAGAGCAGTCTGGTCCTTAGTTGGCACCGCCTGCGTGTATTTCGAGAACACGTCGGTCATGACCAGCACATTCTCTTTACCGTCAGTTGCAGGCTCCAGCAAGGTGAAATCTATGGCCAGTATCTCCATTGGTTGGGTGGCCAACAGAGTACCCTGGTAGGTCTTCACCCCAGGCTGGACAGCTTTCGACGATACACAGCCTTGGCAACTCCGATAGTGGTTCTCTATATCAGCCCCCATACCAGGCCAGTAACATCGCTGCCTGGCCAGGTCAGTGGTCCGTCGCACCCCCTGGTGTCCATGTTTGTCGTGGAGGTTATTTAAAAGTTCTTCGTGCAGGCACATGGGCAGAAGCAGTTGTGCATAGACTTCCCCATGAGGGGCTGTGACCTACCTATACAGTACACCCTCTTTTTCCAGGATGCGATTCCATTGCTGGACAAGACGCTTGACATCCTTTGAGAGTAGTAACCTCTCTTCCTTATTTGGTGGTTTTCCTCTTTTCCAGAATGAAAGAAAGACTTCAATGGTGAGGTCAGCACCTTGCAGTGTAGCCAGATCATCTGGTGATCTGCTTGGGAAGACACCGATTTGCTGCTGTGCCACTACGACCGGTTTCTCGACGTCAGGCGAAATATTTGAGGAGGTGTTGGCATGTTGGTTCGGATGCTCTTGAGGCACATCCTGGTCACTGTACTGGCGAGAGAGAGAGTCAGCATTTCCATTGTTTCTTCCAGGTTTGTAATGCACAGTGAAGTCAAAAGCTGCTAATTGAGCTGCCCATCTTTGCTCAGTGGCCCCCAGTGAACCCCTCAGTGAACGACTTGCATAGGCCACTGGTCTTAATTTGTCCTGGTGGTCTTGTGACAGTACAGCTCCTAGTCCCTGATGACTAGCATCCACCTCAAGGACAAAAGGTTTTGTGAAGTCGGCAAAGGCTAAGATGGGTGTACTAGTAAACATCCTCTTCAATTCACTGAAACTGTGATTGCATTCCTCCGTCCACATGGTAGGCAGTACAGCTGCTGGCCTTTTTCTGCTTTCTTTGGCTACTTTGATCACATTTGCCACCAGTTGATGTAGGGGTGCAGCCAATTGTGCAAACCCCTTTACAAAGCGACGGTAATAGCTGCAGAACCCAAGGAAAGATCTTACTTCAGTCACATCTCGGGGTACCCTCCAGTTCTCCACGGCAGAAATCTTGTCTGGATCAGTTGCCACTCCTTCACTGGACACCCGGTGTCCAAGGTACTGCACCTCTTTCTGAAAGAAGTGGCATTTGCTCATTTTGGCCTTCAGGCCTTGCTGAGGACCATCTCCAACCGCTGCAGATGCTGTTCTATGGAGGTAGAGAAAACAATGATATCATCCAGATAGAGAAGGACTGACTGAAGGCTCTGGTCACCAAATATTCTTTCCATAAGTCTCTGAAAAGTCCCAGGAGCATTACACAAGCCAAAAGGCATTCTCTCAAACGCAAACAGTCCAAAAGGCTTACAAAAGGCCGTCTTCGCTCTATCCTTCTCAGCAACAGGGACCTGATTGTAGCCGCTTGCTAAATTATGTCACAAGATTAATTTTGCACACTTTTACCTACCCCAACATGGCGTAGGAGGCTCCCCAACACTTGGGTGGTATTGGAGAAGGAGGGAAGGAGCAGCCTTTTTTTCAACATGGGAAACATGTTGAACAAGCCTCTTCCCCTGCCATGGTCTAGCAACCGCGGGAGCAGAACAGTGTAACCAACCGCCCTGAGAAAACATTGTGGTTCGACCACCACTTATGACGCTGGACTGGATATGAAGAGATGCCAATGTGGGGATTCTCAAAGGACAAAGAGAGGGGAGGTTTGCCTGAAAGAAAACACTCTCCATGGTTGCCTTTCAAAGACACAAGTGAGATTCAAAAAAGTTTGTCTCTCCGCAAAAGCTTTCAGCAAAAAACATATGACAGTTGTCGAGGAAAGTGAAAGATACAGGATGTCTTTATTCACTTTATTGGGGAGATATTGTGTTTCTGTTGGGGCATTAACCACTAGTAGGCTCACCACCTTCCAGCTGTGATATTAACTATTTTCTTTAACATGGGACCACACGTGGAGCCCTCTTACTCCTGACAAGGGAAACCGAGAATATTTTTAGCGGAAAAACTCTTCCAGTTTGACTTTTCCTGTAGAGATTTATGATCCCTTCTCCCAAGGCAAATACAAAATAACACATGAATGAACTAAGAATACCAGCCACCTACATAGAAAATGATACTGGAAGATATTTGTATCTTTCCTGTTTGAAAGAGTTTCAGACACAAAATCTGGGTGTTTTTTACCCTAAAATGTATATGAATTTGAGTGCTTGGGAAGAAAAATAAAGAAACTTCGCACAGTCTCCAGAACCATTTAGAAGTTTTTAATATTTAATTTTGTAAAGGAAAATGATGGTGTTATCCCTATGTATTGGATGTCTACTTTTGTCTGGTCAGTATAATAATAGATGCTTAACTTTGGCAGATAGACACATTCACGTTACAGGAATATTCCCCCTGATGGAGTCTAGAATAATCGTGGGGACGAAGGGTTCCTAATGGAAGTGATGTGGAGCAGGGATTCTAATATTCATAAAAGTTTGTGAACATTTCCTCTATCTTTAATTATCATTTCCTTGTTGGCCCATAGCCCAACTATTTTTTATTTCATATGCAGGTGTTAGTTTGTGTGATCGCGTGTGAGTCAGGTCATTGTTTGCACAGTAATGAGGCAAATGTCAGCACGACCCAACCACAATGTAGCTTCTCAAATTATTTTTGTTCAATGTGGGGGCAAAGTGTGTGTGTGTGTGTGTGTGTGTGTGTGTGTGTGTGTGTGTGTGTGTGTGTGTGTGTGTGTGTGTGTGTGTGTGTGTGTGTGTGTGTGTGTGTGTGTGTGTGTGTGTGTGTGTGTGTGTGTGTGTGTGTGTGTGTGTGTGTGTGTGTGTGAGAGAGTTGACAACCCTATCTGCATCCTCCTTGGGTTCGGTCCCATTTCCGTCTGGACAGTTCCAAAATAACTGCTCCCCTTTCCCTCCACCATGCACACACTCACACACATGTTGCTTCCTTTGAACACAGGATCACATCGATCAAGACTAGACCTGGACTTTCTATCTCTTCCTGAGATAGCCAGGAGGAACTGGACCAGCAACACATACAAAAACAAACAATTAAGGTTTTATTTGTTTCGTCAGTTAGTTAATACAAACTCAGGACATGCACTCTTACTTAAAGACATACATTAAGATAAATAATAAAAATAATAAAAAAACAATTAATCTAAATTGTGTTCAAGATTTTTATTTTTTTTATCCAGACTGATCTACACAAAGACACCAAAGAAAGCAAAAATAAAAAATCTGAATATACACCCAGAAACAAAGACATTTCCAGACAGCAACACATTGTGTTGCTCCTGTTGTGTTTTTGGCTGTTTCCCATGTACTGATGGATGCATTGTTCGAGTAGCACAAGAAGATTCTCCAACCACTGAGTCATTCACCTGTTTTGGCTTCGAAACCCCTTTCTCAGTAAACAACCACCCGTCAACGAGGAAAATGTTGCTTGTTTTCTTCTATAGCAACACATAGAAACAAGGAAGTTCGTGGCTAGCTGCGAGGATAATAAGATATAAATATGAGTCCCTGAGTATAATGACTGTAAACTAATGATTCCTCAGTCACGACAACTTGTAGCCATTATTCCATTAAGAAGTCTTTCTAGTATTACCAGGGACGTGCACAGACATTTGGAGGGGCTATTGCTCTGAACTGGAAAAAGGGCCTCCCCCCCGATAAAAAACACAAGACCTTTTGAAAATTGTAACTTGTTTTTAATGTAAAAGAAACCAAACGATTATTACATCAACTAAATTGAACAGTAATTCACATCTCATAACAAAATAAGCTAAGGCGACTACTTGCATTCGGTAACTTGATTTTAACAATGAAAACCAGGGACATTTTTTCTTTTGCGGTCCATATCTCATCAAACATATCCATTGTAACTGCAGTCCAGACATACTGATAAAATAGGGCTTCTAACTAATTACCTTAAATAAACTCACTAATTAATGAAACTAGTTCAATACGCATTATTCTTATTCTTATCATTCTTTATGAGCGCAGTAACGGTAAGGTATCTAATTACTTATTTATTTAGTATTCCATAACTTAGTAACAGAGATGGTCAAACTAAAGTGGTAGACATGGCAGAAATCCTACATGAAGCGGGACAGTGAAGTGTTCTCCGTGACAGGGCGATCAAGAAAAGAGAGCGAGCGGCCCCGTTGAGGGAGTTTACAGATGAAAAGACACAGAAAGACAGAAGCACAAAAACAAGTAGGCTATATTTAGGTGTTTTTTTGTAAATAACCGACGGTATCAAGAGGAAGTAAAGTCCCCTGGTTTGTCCCCTATACCCTAACTGCCATGAGACAACTCAAAATCAAGTTTCCAAAATCCGACACTGAGGTGGTCTTAACGCACCGGCAGATGACAGCGCTGACAAAGTGTGTTTCCCGCAGCAAGACGCTACAATACTAATTGTGGGTTTATCATGTTGATTCGGCCACAACAGAAAACAGAAAAACAAACTCTCGCTCTCTCCAGGGGGGCAGGTCAGCCAAAAAGGCCAAACGGGCCGTTGCCCGGGCAACATTAGCCCATACCTGTGCACGTCTCTGAGTATTACTGTTGTATTTACTCTACAATTTTACTGTAGACATTACATGTCATTTGTTAGAATTTTCACCTGCTTTCCTTTAAGACTTCCTCTTCATGTGGTTATACTCTGATAAAATTGCTTAAAAAAGCAAACAGAATGCTTCCTGTATTGTATGTCGAGGATATCTCTACATATGTGTGTGTTTGGTCGTGACTGTATTTATGTTTCTATGTGTGAGCTAGTTTATTATATACATCCTGTTTCGCTCCTCTTTGCAGGCAGCTTGATGACGTTTTAAACATGGAAATCCAGGCATAATCTTCTATTCTATCCCTCTGTGATCAACAAATGTGGATCTTGGAAGTCTTTCTCGTCGAATTTGCAGAAGAGAGGATACACACACACAAATACACACATGCTTTACACATTCACACAGACTTGATATATATATATATATATCAATACTGTACAAATGCACAACTTACATGCACAAACATACAAATTGTCTATACACATCATTACCTAGATAAACATACACATACTTGACAGATGTATAGGGGGCTTTTGTAGACTCTTGAGAGCTGAACATGAGTTTTCTTTCCCAGTCTGGAGCCTTTTTCCTCTGTATCCTTCATGTATTAATTATGAGGTCTGTATTTCAAGAGGGACATAGTTAATAAAGTATTTAAATACTTCCTGGAAAACACTGACATCACGGCAAAGAACAGTACCCGATAATGGGGAATAGTCTAGACAGGTAGACTCATCAAATAAAAACAAATATAAATAAAATAATTACACCGGGAGCAGTGTTATTCACATCATCTGAAATAAAAACAAATCTTTGTCAAAGATATATTATTCATGGTCTCTAAATGTAAATCCGCTGCCGACAAAGAGTTTAAGATACATTCTTTTAACTGTTTTGTTATTGTTCATTTTGTAAGAAAAGATCGTTCTGGAATGAAATGTGTATAATTTCAGAGACAGAAACTCTGCATATAAAATGAACATCACTAAATGTGGTATAGTAAACACTTCATTTAAACAGACATGGACATTGTAAGCTTCCCAACCGAAGGCTGTATGGTTTATTTCTTTTAAATGGGAATTAGCCAAGCATAGCAAGCAATGGTTCCATTCTGTGTTGAAAGTATTCCTCATTCAGGATCAAGCTGAACAGACTACAGTATATATTTTCTGACAGAATACTCAAAATATGTAATTAACTTGAATTTCATAAAAATTTCTCTTTTGAAAGTTCATTGAGCATTGATGTGTTGAATGAGTTTTATAATCCTTATACATTACCAAGAAGTCAGTCAAGTCGCTACAGCTGATTCAAAATGCTGCAGCTCGTGTACTGACCAGAGTTAGGAAAAGGGACCACATTACTCCTGTTCTGGCTGCCTTACACTGGCTCCCTATAGAACACAGGATATAATTTAAAATTCTTCTTCTCGCCTACAAAGCCCTTAATGGGCAGGCGCCATCTTACCTTAAAGAACTCATTATACCCTACTGTCCTACTAGGGCATTGCGTTCCAAGAATGCAGGGTTGTTCCTAGAATCTCTAAAAGTACAATGGGAGCCAGAGCCTTTTCTTATCAAGCTCCACTTTGTGGAATCAGCTTCCAGTTTGTGTTCGGGCGGCAGACACCATATCCGTTTTTAAGAGTGCGCTTAAGACCTTCCTTTTTGATAAAGCTTATAGTTAGGGCTGATTAGATTCAGCCCCTAGTTTTGCTGATATAGGCTTAGTTTGTCAGGGGACATCTTACTTCTTCCTTCTCTCTGTCTATACCTGTGTACTCTCATGTTCCGATTAACCCAGCTTCCCCAAATGTCTTTGTTTTTGGTGTCTATATACGCCGGGATCCGGAGTCATGGATGATCCTGCGGTCCTGTGTCCTGGATCGCGAGCCCTGGATCGCGAGTCGTGGCTGTGGTCCTGGATCATCGGTCCTGGATGGATATCCTCGTGGATTCATCTTCCTATTATACACACATGCATTTCCAAACATTTGGACAACCTATGTTGCAAATGTGTTATCTTTTCAATTTACACACGGCATCTATTGCACGTCTGTCCGTCCTGGGAGAGGGATCCCTCCTCTGTTGCTCTCCCTGAGGTTTCTCCCATTTTTCCCTTTAAACTGGGTTTTCTTCGGAAGTTTTTCCTTGTACGATGTGAGGGTCTAAGGACAGAGGGTGTCGTATTGTCATACTGATATTCTGTACACACTGTGAAGACCACTGAGACAAATGTAACATTTGTGATATTGGGCTATATAAATAAACATTGATTGATTGATACATTAAAACACAGTTGGTTAACCTCTTAAGCCCCGCCGGCAGGGGCTACAGGTTTTTTTTTCACGAAACTGTGTCTCAGGGCTTAATAACATTTCATAAACTATTAATGTGTCATACCCACCTAACGGGAATAAACTCAGCTAACTGACGATACGAACCATTTTTACCGAAACAAAACACAAGTCTCAGAAGAAGCGTCTAAATGAGCGAACTCTAGGTATAAATACTTTTTACTTATCGGATCTGCACAAACAATATATTAGCTAGCAAGCTGAGATTCCACAGATTCCAGAAATATAAGTATCATCATGTAGCGATCAGAAATCGCGGCATGGGAAGCAAAACCAGACATCACACAACGCAGCTTTATGGAGCAAAATCGGGAAATGTGTCTAACCTTTTACTGTTTCTGATCAAAAGTTGTGTTCAATGGCATTAAAACGATAAAAACGCGGCTGAAGGTTAATCCATAGGTTAATCCAATGTGTCTGTGTTACTTAGAAATAATTACTGATAATCCATCATTCAATTTTTATGTCAAAAATGGAGATTTCATATTAGCTGCTATGACAGCGTGTATGACAGCTTATGGTTTTGGGTATTCTCGCTACGCATCATCACTCTCACTCCTTATTTGGTAACGTGTAGGTGGATTTAGGAACTTCCCCTAGATTGTATTGGCTGGTTAAAAAGAGATGTCAATCATCAAAATCGACCTAGGGGGGCCAGAGATATGGCAATTACACCCAAATGACCCCAAAAGTGGGTTTTTTGTGCTAAATCTCTCTAAAACGGTCAGATTTCACTTGTTTTGCAGCAATCCTGAAACAGGGTACTTATTATATGTTATAGTTTGGATTCCTAAAGCTTTCAGTCTACTATCCCATCATTCAAGGGTGGTTTTCACTAAAAGTAATGTTTTTCTTTTTGGACGGACACTATCATTTACATTTTTTTACTATGTTCAATTTGAATTTACTTTCAAATTAAAAAAATCTATATTGATTCTGACTTTTCTACATCCAACTCACAGGTTTATCATTGCTTTGAGAAAAAAGATTATTAATTTACCCCTTTTAGAAGTTAGAGCCATTTGTTCTGGGAATGTCAGAAAACAGGCTCGGGGCTTAACAGGTTCTCAGACTGTCGGGACAACATTAAAAAAATTGTTCAATTGCTTTCAATCTGGAAAAACATACTTTATTGCAGATGAATGTATTTAATAGGACAAAAGGCTTTATGTTCTTGTCTAACATTGTGGTGTTTCTGTAAAGCACAGAACATTTTTTATAAATGAATCAGTAACACATGTTCAAAAGTACTTAAGTTTTCCGTTTTGTCTAATTTATTCACACCAGTCAGCTCCTACAGTATATGTGCAGCTCAAGTAAATTCACCTTGCATGACAGCATTGTCAAAGCCCTGTCATGTTGGAGCGCTGTGATTCAGCCTGCCTCACTCCCCTCTCCCAGGAAGGGAGTCTTTCCTGGGCCTGCTCTAGCACTCAGCCCTGCTTCCCCCTTCCCCCACACTCCCTGGCTGCTAACAGCCGGCAGGGCTCCCAGTACTATACCCACTAGCCTCCACAGATATTTCCTGAGGAAAACATATCACCTCAGGCTAGACCGGTCGGCTGACTATGCTGAGGCAGCAGCAGCCCCAGCCCACAATCCACCACAGGCCTCAATTTCACTCGTTTTCAGATTCTCTTTTCTCTCTATCTCTCTTTTTCTATCTTTCTTTCTTCCACTATATTTGGCCACTTTGTTTTCTTCTCTTCTTTTTCTCGCATAATGCCTGAGAATAGAACATTGTTAGAATCAATGGTAAGAAAATAAACACAAACGATAACAGTTAGTCCTTAAAAAATAAAACAAAAATAAAACTAAGAAATTCATGCTGTAGTCGTTGACATGTCTGATAGAGGGCATAATGCACTGTTGAATTCATGAGATATCTTAACCCTTGAAAAGTATTGATATGACTGGTACTGAAACAGGCAACACTGGCAGAGAAGAATCAGGCTTTAATACTTGGAGAGTTAGTTCGTGTTTTTTAAAGATTCTTCAAAAACATTTTTCATTTGCATTGTAAAAAATAACGTATCTGTATAAAACTGCTGTTTTGTTTAATTGTTTAATAGACTTGCAAAAGTCAGATTAAAAATAATTAAATGCAGTGTAGCAACATCATTGTTTTCATTGTTGTACTTGTAAAAAGAGCCTTCTAAAATAATTAAGACCTGACAATGAAACGGTTGACTTTTTTAATTTGCATACATGGCTGTAGGCATCCAGCAAACAAGAGATCACAAAGACCACCTTAAATAATGTCCATACCACGAGAACAATATGAAAAATATCTCAAAAAGACTGTGTGCTTGAAAATTGAGAGGACAATATGACCAACAAAGCAATGTTTTCACTGTTCAGTCTCAATCATTACAATGGAGAACCTGCAAAGAAATACGAGTGCCTCTTGTAAACTGCAGCAACGCGTACTGTATCTGTTTTCCATTTATTTCTCAAGCTTTCTGTCTGAGGTATGTTTCAGTATCTCTTTCCCTGCATTGACTTAAGAAGTCACTTTAAATAAAATTACATTGTTACATTAAATAACCTTATGTTATAGCCCCATGCTCATTGTTCTTCTGCTTTCTTTTTCTCCCACATCATGTAGGTTAAGGAGAAGATAAGACCTAGCATTTAGAAACCATCCCCATCCTTGAGTCCGAACCAACATCCGTCAACATTTTTGCAAGCTGCCGAGCACAGGAAGGACTCGATGATGTGTTTTATGTGGGGAAGGAGGGTGGGAACTCAGTGGTGCAATAGTAAAACAGAGAGAGGACATGTTAAACGTATTGATACCATCGCCTCAGGAAATCCCTTTTACCCCATGTGTTCTCATCTCCCCTGTCTATGTTCCCCTGTCCCTCTATCCAAGGGAGGCGTTTTAAGGCCAGGGTCTGCCTTCTTTGTCCTCCCACCATTTCCAATGGATATTTATGGTAACAATATTGCTGTTATTGGATGAAAACTATAAATCCACAGAAAGTTTTGATTCGGATGGAAATGTAAATTTGATGCATATGCAATAACTCAACCTTAACATCTTCATGGTCTACTGTAATGTCCTTGGCCATCCACCAGTTATTGTAATACTTGAGCCAGATGCTGTTCTGAATGGTACTCAGGGTGTCTTATTTTTCTAATCCTGATGACCTGAATATATAAATAGGAGTGGATTTAATTTTCCTTCCTTACATGCACTGTTTCCTTAGTTGAAAATTCAGAGTTTGGAACTATAGTGAACTGTCTTGTCTCAAATGCTATGGGACCTCTCAGGTCTACAGAAAGTAACTTTTTGTTTGGACCAAGAGAAAGACCGAACCTTTCTTCAAACCGGATATACCTTTTTCAAATAATAAATTACAACTCCTTACCTGCTTGCCTCCAACTCACCCCACCACTTAGCCCCGCCCACCTAATATGCTCACCTGGGCTCCCAGTCCCAGCTGCATCTCATGTCTAACAAGGCAGTATTAAGGTTGCAGTTGAATAGTCAAAAAATCAGCTCCTATCGTCTTTTCCTATCCACTATTCCTGGCTTGACCTCTGTGTGAAACGTCACGCAGTTAAGGAATAGTGGATAGGATCATTCAAAAGGACTTAGGAAAAGAGAGAGAAGGTTCCTAAGCTTAACTGACAATTTGACCACAACCTAAGTCTCTCCTGCTCACACACTCTGCCAGATTGTTCTTTGCAACTCATGCAAGACTCTCCAACACTTTGTACCAGACTGATTTCCTGTTCCCTGCCTTCCTCATCTGATTCCCGGTAAACCCACCAGCCTTTGGATCTGCTTCTGGGTCCTTAGCTCCTGTCTGCCTGTGACTGCTTGGTGTTTTTCCATCCGACATCGTCAACCTTCCTACTGGTTCACCTTCTGCCTCTCCTGGCTTGTTTGTCTGCTTGGACTTATTACCTTTGTTCATTAGCTGCCCTGCAATATATTTGCTGAGATTTGACATTAACCATCATTACAAGCTGTTTCTGGTTTCCAGTGTAATGCAATTGGGTTTAAACACACCCTGTTACAGTAAAGGCTGGGCTTTTCTGATGCTGTAAATAATCTGACAGATATTCCAAGACATTACATTACATTGCATTTAGCTGAAGCTTTTATCCAAAGCGACTTACAATAAGACAAACTATAGGTATGTCCAGCATTGGCCTCACTTGACAACAACACAGTAGCTGGCCTCATGTTTGCTTGTCAGTGATTTTCTGGATATAGCTGATGATTAGATATATCTGAGAGTGCTGACACCAACTCAGAACACAAAGCAAGCGAACAAACACAAGCAATCGTGTCTCTTGTGAACTCTGAGCATATTCACCTCATTTACATGAACTCATTTTGAAGAAATGTAAGGTTGCCTGGATGACACTGTTTTCAAAAGCAGTATGTGATAACTGCAAACATTTTTGGAATAATGCACAAAATATACTTTGACGTTTGTATGGCTTTGTGTAGAAGGTGCATGTCTTTCACAATGTAGACCAAGGGTTTCCACTCATAAGCTTTGACTTCTTTAGTATTAAACCACACACAATCACAATCACAATCTTTCTTTAATCTTAATTTAGGTATTTCAAGTACCGTGTCGTACATATTGTGTTTGAATCATAATGGAATCATCTACAGCTTTAAAGTATGGGTCCATCACTAAATGTTTCCTAATGTAATTTGTCTTTGGAATTGCTATTGACATCAACTAAAATAAATGTTACGTGATGAAGGTCTGAGCACACAAACGTTGTTATGGTCATACAGTGAGTAAAATAGAAAGTGTGATGCAACACGCCTGCTCTATTTTTAAAACAGTGAATGTATGAGTAACACATTTTTACACAGAACTCATTTTACCTTCTTCGACTGTTTTACTCATCAGGAAACTTTAACTGCTGTTATTTATTCATCACCTCAGTTGTCAGGACAAATGGTTCACACTCATAATGTTCCTGACCTTGTTAAAAAGTCACTATCAGGAGGATAGAAAAAGTGTAATGAATATGTCCTGTTTTCTTTGCTGTCGAATATAAAAACATAATAACTCAGCTGTAAAAATGAATGCACATTTTAGGATGTGTGCCTATCAATCATTTTTTTATTTTAAAACGGCAGCCATTTAACTTTGGATCAAAATTATTCAGCCGCTGGTTGACCCAGGTCTGCTTTCCACCTCACACTGTCGCTGAGGCCAGAGGAAGTCAAGGCAAAGAGGACCATTACACCTCAGGGTCTATCTCAGCCTGCGTCAGGACAATCCTACTTAGCATGAAGGATGACTCTATCTGTCCGCTGTCTCATTTTGCCTGTCCGAATGCCCCCACTGGCCCGAGCCTACCTGCCCATCGACCGCTGTGATTTGTCGGGATCCGATCCCAGGAATGATAATTGATTTAATTGGAGGTGATGAATGAAGGGGTTTTATGGAGTATGAATCATAAGTTGGTGACAGTCCGGGGGATAATGGGGAAAGTTTATGGGTCAAAAGGCAGAATGGTCTTGTTGTGGGATTGATAAGTCATAGCTGAAGCAGTTTGTTTGGTATATGTTGGAATTTTCTTTTGAAATTCTTCCCCTGGCAGCATTTTGTCAGCAAGAGATGCATTTGCGAGGTGCAGTTTAAGTCCCTCTAAACCTTGATGTTATAACGTTTGTGTGGTTGTGTGTGTGTTGTCTTTGGTGTGCATTATAAAAAGAGAGTACAGACAATTCAAGAGAAAGACATTTACACAAATGCAGAATGTAGAATTCAAGTGTATGTGTGACCTATTTAACATTGTTATATTAGTGTTTGAATCAGATAGATAATGAATTCAGATGAATTACTGTTGAAAACGGTGTGAATCACATCATGATGCCTTTACAATCTTAAGATCCTTTAAGGGAGATTTTTCATCATCAATGTACTTTATAGGGGAGTGAAGGATGATGATCCTTTAAAGGGTTGGAGTATCATGCTGCATCTTGCATGTGCTAGTTCCTGTGTATGCGTGTGCATATGTTTATTTGTCCACACGTATGTATTTTCTTTATGTGTGCAATCTTAGCATCTAGTTTAACTTTTTCATACTCTCATTAGCTTAACTAAGTAATCCACATCCATTTTAATACAGGGAACACACAGTGGGGGAAAGAACCCTATAACAGGAAGTGCCCCAATAAGGTCCTGTTTGATGGATAGGTTCCCATTGCTGCTGGGTTATGGATGGCATGTTAAAGTGTGGCTGTGCATGTACTTGGTAATGGTATAGAATCAAAGAGAAATATATTTTTTTACAAATATGTACTCCCTTCCTTTCACAGTAAAAAAAAACTTGACATGTTTGGCAAGCAATTTTATGTTGCAGCCAGACATGGCAGCCTTACAAGAAATGTAACCTTTTTTAGAAGAAACCTGTTTTAAATTGTCTTTAATTTCAGAAAAAAATGCATTGAAACAATCCACAATCAATCAACCTATGAAATGTCTATATTTATTGAAACCAGTTATGAGCCAATCTAATGAGACAATTCAAACTGAAACTAAATAATATGATTGAATAAACTTGATACATTTATATGAAATCCACTAATGAGTTTGCCATTTTCTGCAATGCTTCAAGATCTCTCTTCTTTTTTCTCTTTCGAGGTTCAGCGTCTGTGTAGAGAGGAAGCAGAAGAAAGAGTAGAGGATTGAAATTGGAAGATTGTGATGATGATGAAAGAGAAAAACATGCTGAGAAAATAGAAGGAAGATAGCGGAATGAGGAGAGTTTAAAAAAGTGAAGACTTAAAAAGTAAAAAACACTAGAGCATGAAGAGAGTAAGGCGGAAGTACAGACAGAAAGAATGTGGCAAAGACAGGAAGAAAAAAAGCAAGATAGACGTAAATACCTCAGGAGGAACATGGTGAAGCAAAAGAAAAAGGGAAAGAAAGAAACAGAGTTAGTAGGGTGTGGGCAGCCAGGATCCGATTTCCACATTCTTCCTATTGCCACACCTAAATCCTTAATTGTGTGGCCACAGACAAAGTACTGCAGAGACCACAGCACTCCTGCTAGCCGGCGTTTAGCTGCCGAAAGACTCGCTGTTTAAATTGGTCAGCGACCTAGTCTGCATGTGACTGGGGTTTTGGAATGAGGGAGAGAGACAGAGAGAGACAGAGCGCGAGAGAAAAAAAGAACGAAAAATAATACCAGGAAAAGAAAGGACAGACAAATGAGAGAAAATCCTTTTTCTGATTTTGAGCTTGGCACATGCATCTGAGAAAACAAATAGCCACATTTCTGCAAATCAAACCATCAGTATGTGAGATGTTTCATGGAGGGAGAGTTGTACCTAACGTTTTTTTAATCAAGTCATGTAAGCGAGAAAGTGTTATGCTTGAATTTACTTTGTCTGCCACAGTTACAGTATTGTTTTTTCAGGTATTTTGGCAAAAAGATGAGAGCAAAGTTTAAATGTTAAAACAATAAAGTGAAAGTCCATTTACAATGAGTGAAACAGAACAATTTCAATGGATAAGCCATGATGGAACAGCCATGACATTTGTATTTGAGGGAAAATCAAAGTGAAAAAGTAGGATTTGTTGTTAAATACAGCAATGACTAAAATGTATTTTGAATTTATGATGCCACATTGAATGAGAAACAGTTGAACAGGTTGATTTGTCAGGTATGCCAATGACTGTGTGTCAAGACTGTTGTAGTGAGCCCACCAATATACATTTCCCTACACTGGGAGCAATGGTATTGAGAGAGCAGTGTTCCTCTCAGCACCCAGAATCAGAATACCTTTATTCGTCCCACAGGGAAATGTACAGACCATCCGGACAACAATTCCCTTTTTCAACATGGAAGTTTTCACTTACTGCTGTACTCTGCATGAATCTGAATGACCACAAGAAAAAAAACAAAGATGGGTGCAAAAATATCCTATGTAACCTCACCTTTAACACAAACAAACATCTGAAACGAGCGCTGTGGCGTCTCTATGCGGCTGCAGCCTAAAGGCCTCCTCATTATACACGTGTGTGTGTGTGTGTGTGTGTGTGTGTGTGTGTGTGTGTGTGTGTGTGTGTGTGCGTGCGTGCGTGCGTGTGTGTGTGTGTGTGTGTGTGTGTGTGTGTGTGCGTGCGTGCGTGCGTGCGTGCGTGCGTGCGTGTGTGTGCGTGCGTGTGTGAGACTTGAAGTGTGTGTGAAAGGGTGGGGGTTTGGTGCCTATGAAATAGAAAACTCAGAGAGAACATCATTTTCCTGGAGGTCGACGGGCCTCAAGACCCCCACCCCCCAACCACTCCACCCGACATGCTGTGTCTGATCAATAAACCTCTATTTTCTCCCCCACACAAGGTTTCCTATTCAATACAGCTGCCACTGGCTTTAAAAACATAGAAGCATGATCCATTTATTATTGGCTGTTACTATGATCTATCTGCTCACCCCACCCTCACCACCACCCCACCTCTCTTTATGTTGCTGCCTATTGGGGAATGGAAGGGGGGGTCTTTATTTCCTGCCCATGCTGCTTATTGACAGGCCATCACTAAGGCCCATCAGTCATCACACACTGTACATGAAGAGATATATGGCATATTGTTTTGAAGTGCATGCCATTCAGGTGGCTCGCTTTAGGTTTATGCAGACATCCTGTATTTTATCAAACTTCTGCATTTCCAATGTTTTGTTTTTGCTGAACTTACAAAAATAAAGGTATATGTGTGCATTTAGTTGATGCTCTGATTAAGGTAGTATAACAGCGGCAGAAAAAAAAACCTCAATAAACGGAATGCCCTATGGGAAAACAGTAAAATATCAAGCCCAAATAAAATACTTTAAAATAAGTAGTTTGATAGTTACGTTTAGATACAGCATTTTAGGGGAGTCAATAGCCTAGTCCATAGGGACTTAACTCGGAAACCAGTGGGAATAGGTTAAAGTCCTGTAATAGACCACATTTAGGGTTTACTTCAAGAGGTAACAGTTTGCATCTCTCTCAAGGTGTTTTCTCACACAACTAATTCCCTGAGTGTTGGTTCAACAGAGTGCAACGCCTTGGGTGCTACTGAGGAGAGATTGTCTTCAAGACTGTCTAACGCCCTATTCCCATTTTATAATTCACTGTCCCTCATCCATCTCTGTGATACTCTAGCAAGCCTTAGTGAGATCTTTGACAAGCCTAACTTTGAAGGGGGTAGAAATGATGGTGTTTAATTTAGTCGACATGGCTTTGTTTGTTTTACCAGTGAAATGTGCTGAGTTTTTGCATGTTTTTTGGTTTTGTACATGTGTGTGACAGCAACTCCATCAGTTAAATTATGTGGCTTTGCTTACAGTCATGGAATTTCACCCAGGTTTACATTTGTTTGTATGTACTTTGTGTCTCTATATAAGAATATAACGTATGAACAATTTTCACACACATTCAGTCTTGCCAAACCCTAACTGGCTCACCATTTTCTCCAGAGGACGAAGCTGTCAGCTTTCTTGCCGCCACAGGCTCAACTCTACCTGACCGCTCCAACTGGAGGTCTGCATTAATGTGGTCCATAGCATGCCAACATGTTATAGCTACACACAACTGTACAATGTCAGAAGATAGGCCCAATGCTGTAAAAAAGACCGGAGAAGCAGTCTCACCACATTCTGTATATACCACACACGACTTTCCTGACTGAATTAATGCCAACCTTTAATGACCTCATCGTATTTCCAACCCAGGGTGTGTTCCTAAATACTTATGCTGTGCAAGAAGATGCAACAGCTGACCTATCCATACCGTGCGAGATGAAAACAGAGGAAGTATGAAGATAATATTCCTTTTTCCTTTGGAAAAAAATGAAAACAAGGAATTGTTCTTAATATTGATGAGGTCAAAGAAAGGTAGCAAACAACAGCAGAAGAAAGCCTGTGACACATACTTAAACGTTACCTTAAAACTTGCTTACCACAGAATTCTTTGGCTGGTCAGCGGAAAAGGACGAAGGCGACCATTTTGTCCAGATGATGAATGGTCTAGGCTGACAGGTCACTTCTCTCTCCCTCTCTCTTTCACTCTCTTTCTCTCATTCCCTCTGTCCTCTATAACCCCCCTCCAACCCAAAAAGACAATTTGTTTCTTTCGACTGGAGTCCCGGAGACGGATTCCTCCAGGTGACAGATTTATCGGCATCGGCACGAGGTGAAACGTCTCAAACCCTCGGTAAGGCCCGAAGACCCACTGCCGTAGAGACGAGGTTGAAGCACCATTTATATCTGCTGGGGTCCCAGAAAAGGGCTGCTCCTATATATCTCTGCAGCAGGGGACTCTGTCTACAGTTCTCAGAAAATTGGTCTCAATTCCCTATCCAGCTGGAGAGCTAGAACTTTCTCTATCCTTAAAACAAATCTGTATTTCTTTCTTGATGTTTCTTCGCTTTTGTAAAAATGAGTATATGAACCATATGTGTGAGATTTCCCCCTTGGGCCTGAAGGAGGAAAAGCTGGGACTCATTTTCACCCTGGCCAACATACCTACCGCCCCATGTCAGGGAGCTGGCTTGAGGTTTGCAGTGACGGAGTTCACAGGTGTAACAACCCCTTCCCCACCTCGCCGACCCAACCTGCCACAAAACCACCTCATACAAGGGCCATAATTAATCCAGGTCCAGGGCTCACCCAGAGACTCTTCAGGCCTATGGGTGGTCCACAACCATACACACATATATACATGCACATACAGTACTGCACGTATATGCCGTGCAGTTAATGAAATGTTCTACTTGCTTCCTGTCTTTCTGTTTCTTTAGCACACACAGGCACACACGCCTGTAAAGCTATGAAACTATCCAAAAGGCCTACTTGGCTGTTTTGAAACCTGCCAGACGAACTAACTTGCCAGCTGCATTGCTGACAGTTGACTGGTGACTGACTCACCAATTCATTGACTAGCTGACTGATTGACTGCCCCTTTGAATGGAAATTCAGCACTAAATGGTGGTTGTATAACTGGTGGGATAACTGACTGACTGGCTAAGTGATTAACACTGACCTGTCAGTTACCAACACAAGCAGCAGCTAGTTACATACATACAGTGTAGCTGTTGATTGGGTACAGTAACACCACAGCGATCAAACTGGTGATTTTGAAGTTACGGGGGTAAGCTTTGCGGAGCTGCTGCAAGAAACAGAAAGCCGACATATTCATATTATACCATTTTGGTCAATAATCATGTAACATCTCAAAATCTGGGGATCTAATCTGACATTATTACATTTGCAAATGTATCATTATAATGTATTCGTGCTTCAAAATGACCAATAAGTGCTTTTATTGTAATCTTTACATGTTCAATTATTTTGTAAATTGCTATTTGACATGTTTTTGATTGACACAGTTTCACTCATCAAGCTGTGGTGCATTGAGCATTAAGCATTAAAGAAATAGTCCCATTGGAGAATTGTTCAATTTAAATCATATTCTATGTTAGAAAGCTCTATAAACCCCTTTCCTAACTTGCTGCTTGATAACTAACTCTAAAAAAGCTCTTAAATAAAAATAGGATTTTATCCAAACGTGTACTTAATGATTTCGGGAATGTCTAAAAATGTGCTAAATTGGACATAATTTAGATATGGCTTCACCTAGAACATAATAGCTTAAAACTTGGAGAAGATGAAATGAAAAGATTAACTGGTGTTACTTACATACCTCTTCAGCTATGTACTCCCAGTACCAAATTCCTCAAGTCAAGCAAAGGAACCTGCCATAGATAATGTTTCCTAGTGTCTCCATGACCAAATATTATGGCACAGTTAATGGTTAGGATCTTTGAATTTACTCACCATTAAGTCTGAGCACATACAGCAACACACTCAAGCTGTCACAGTGACCAAGTGACCTGCACATCACCCATGTATTCAGCTTCTCACTTAGAGGTAAGCAAACATGAACGCACCACCAAATATTATACCTTCAGGCCTCCACAGAGAAGTAAGTAAACATACACACAGAACAGGACCGGGGCTTTATCATGGGAGAACAATGACCATACCCATAAAGCAGCTCTCTCGGCCTCTTTACCTGCCTGGCTTTATTAGCCATTCTCTGAAAGAGACAGCACAATAGTTGCCCTAATTGAATAGCAACACATTGATTGGAGGTGTTGGCCCTTAAAACTGGGTAGCAGTGGAGGATTTAGATTAGAAATGTTCACATAGCCGGTACAAATAAGGTGCAGGGGGGATCTGTTGTGGTGATAATTGTCATGGCAATACTGCGCTAATCATCATACTGCTATTTATTTTTGCATTATTTCAGTCAATGGAAGATAACAAAAAAGAAATAAAAATAATGTCACCCACATTCTTTGGTTTTGATATTCTGTGTGAGTTTTTCTTTTAAAACCTGATATAGGCCTACAGTTGTAAAATACCCTGCAAAAGCAACATAACATGCTCACTCAAAGTTTAAAATAAATGTACAGCAACACACGAAAACAACTTGCTTGATTCGACATACAGTAAATAGTCCTCATTGATTTGTAGACAGAAGCTCAGACTGTCGGCCTTATATGTAAAATGTAAAAAGACTGGAGAGAAATTCGTAATGTTATGCATTTTGGCAGAGGTGAAGTTTTGTGGTGTTGGTGGTGCTTTATCTGTTATGTGCCATTAGCATAGCAGTGAATGGTATGGCAGGTTGGTAGAAAGGGAATGGTCCATTGGTCGCAGTGTGTGTGTGTGTGTGTGTGTGTGTGTGTGTGTGTGTGTGTGTGTGTGTGTGTGTGTGTGTGTGTGTGTGTGTGTGTGTGTGTGCGTGCGTGTGTGTGTGTGTGTGTGTGTGTGTGTGTGTGTGTGTGTGTGTGTGTGTGTGTGTGTGTGTGTGTGTGTGTGTGTGTGTGTGTGTGTGTGTGTGTGTGTGTGTGTGTGTGTGTGTGGCCAAGGGTCAGCCAGAGGGGAAACGATGTGTCTGTCGCAACTGACCGCTCAGCGACCACAGACGTGAGTTTGAGTGTGTTTGTTTGAGTGTGCGTCATTGGCAGAGAGAGTAAGACCAGTCCATCGTCTCATACACACCTTTTTACCATCCAGACTGTTACAACCAACCGCACACTGACCCCAGGGTCGAAGTGTGTATACGTGTGTGTGTTGGTGTGTGTGTCTCAGATAGAAGAATAAAGCAGCTAACAACCCACACAATCACCCAGGATTCCCCTAGATTAACAGCAATGTAAATAGAACAGGGATTGTATAGTTGCAGGTGTGTGTGTTTATGTGTAAGTGCACCCCTGTCATGAATGACCGCACACTCACCTGGCGGCTGAAACTGCCCCAGTGAGAGGATTGTGTCCTTGTTGTATTCAAATGACCAAGCCTGTGGCCCATAGGGAATGTGAATGATGAGGCTGGTGGAAAAATCCATTCAAAGATTCTTTGTTTTTTATCAGTAGTCTGTGATGTATGTTTCATTAACATTCCCTCAAATGTTCCAATTTATTATTTTGGGAGGCCTACGGAGGCAGAGGAATTTAATAATCTGGTAGTCGACAAGAAATAAGAAAAACAACTAATATAACTTAGGTGTGTTTATGCTGTTTTTCATCTAACAGCCAATAGTAGTGGTGTTTCTTTTTGCATATTTTAATCTTTTAAGTTAGGCTCAGACTTATGACCCGGACTCATCAAGATTGCAGCAACATACATTAATTTAAAAGGGCCATAATCAAACACGCTTTAAGGACGCAAAATGTACTTGCAAAGTTAAACTGATGAACTGAGACAAATAGTTTGTGGACAAGAATTAAACCCGGGGTCGTTGTTAACAATATGTCTGTAACTAAACTGTGTCAAATGATTGCGCTGTTAGCAACATAGCTGAAAACAAGTTTGCTATAGTAGCAATAAGCAAGCTAGTAAGCTGTTCCATTCATTTTTATTTAATTAAATATTGTGCAATGGTGGACATGTATTTCATCTAATAGCCCATAGTAATCCATCACATTTAGCTAAAAGGGCTGGCCTCTAAGTGTTTCACTCGTGCCCTGGCCAAACATCCGCTTTGTAGTAAAGAACAACACCTTACAGACACATGCATTTCCTAACATTCGGTCTATATGCTGTAAAATGTATTATCTCTTCGATTTACACACGGCATCTATTGCACATCTGTCCGTCCTGGGAGAGGGATCCCTCCTCTGTTGCTCTCCCTGAGGTTTCTCCCATTTTTCCCCGTAAACTGTGTTTTCTCTGGAAGTGTTTCCTTGTACGACGTGAGGGTCTAAGGACAGAGGGTGTCGTTTTTCTCATACTGATATTCTGAACAATCTGTGCTGTATTTGCTGTAAAGTGTCTCTACTGTAGGCTATTTTTATTATATGTACAGCACTTTGGCTCGACCAAAAATCGTTTATAAATGTGTTATATAAATACAACTTGATTTGATTTGATTTGATTGAACACTAAAACATACATGTTAGCAACTGCATGCCTGTCTGAGGAGAACAATGCAATGAGCTGACATTCTTTCTGCAGCTGTATTTCACTTCCACACTAATGGGAACCTCCACCTAGAGCAGGCTATCCTTGGAATTTCACCTGCTGGTGCTAATGCTACCTGCTGTAAACAAACAAACACACATAAGACAGTGAAGGGGCAGATAAGGTGAGCACGCATGACAACATAAACACAGACTCTCACACAAACACACAGATACTGTATTCCCATTAAGACTTCATCCAATGGTTGGTTTGGTTTTTCTTGCAACCTGAACACCTGATGGTGTTGGCAAGTGCTACGCCTCTTCCTGCTGGCTCTTGAAAATAGAAGCTCATATGAAGCAATGAACAATGACTGTTACATGACCTGCTAATGGATTTAGCAGTTGGACGGTGCTTGTGCATGTGTGTGTGTATGTGTGTGTGTGTGTGTGTGTGTGTGTGTGTGTGTGTGTGTGTGTGTGTGTGTGTGTGTGTGTGTGTGTGTGTGTGTGTGTGTGTGTGTGTGTGTGTGTGTGTGTGTGTGTGTGTGTGTGTGTGTGTGTGTGTGTGTGTGTGTGTGTGTGTGTGTGTGTGTGTGTGTGTGTTTAGAGAGCTATAGAGGGACAGAGTGTGTACATGTCTTTGTGGAGTCATCTGTGTGCATGTATGTGTATGAATGTGAATTTGAATGCACGGTATTCAAAGCGGCATCACACAGATTAAGGAAAACAGATGGCACAACAGCTCTCGGGTCTCACCATGCATTCCTTTTACAGAACATAACCTGAAATGGATCATGGTGTCTGGTATTTATATTGTGAATAGGAAAATGCTTTCATATCCTCATTTTCCGTTTTTACATTTTAGGCATTGGCCTGATGCTCTCTTACAAATC
The DNA here is from genome assembly GCF_902827115.2 of Pseudochaenichthys georgianus. Taxonomy (NCBI): domain Eukaryota; kingdom Metazoa; phylum Chordata; class Actinopteri; order Perciformes; family Channichthyidae; genus Pseudochaenichthys; species Pseudochaenichthys georgianus. The sequence goes on from NC_047506.1 coordinate 16,432,027, forward strand.
CATTTACGGTCCGTCCAATAGTATACCTTAATAGCCTACATTACTGTAAAGGAACAGTAGAAAGGAAGTTAAGGGTCAAAGCTGCAACAGTCTGACAGTAGATACAACAATTATACCTCTGTTCCTAATGAAGTACTTGGAAATGATCCAAGAAGCAGGACGATTAATTATAATCTTGTGTGCGCGGCGCGCGTGTGTGAGAAAATTGCCAAGTGGTCAGGCTATGTGAGTCACAGTTACCGCAGCATATATTCCTGGACATTCTACGAGCATAATGTTTATACTAGGGTGAATTGTGTGTGTGTGTGTGTGTGTGTGTGTGTGTGTGTGTGTGTGTGTGTGTGTGTGTGTGTGTGTGTGTGTGTGTGTGTGTGTGTGTGTGTGTGTGTGTGTGTGTGTGTGTGTGTGTGTGTGTGTGTGTGTGTGTGTGTGTGTGTGTGTGTGTGTGTGTGTGTGTGTGTGTGTGTGTGTGTGTGTACTTTCTCACACTTCCTTCTCAACCCTTACTTATAGTCTATTATTCTATAGTTAACATCACCAACCTTAATTGTTTTTTTCCCTTCCCTGCCCTTTCACTGTCTCTCTGCCATATTAAATATACATTCAATTTCATGAATGCAAATGGAACACAAAAGGTTAACATAAAAACAAAGTTTTAAACGACAAATACAATTTAGTATAGAAGACAAATCTAAATAGGACTTTAATAAGATGGTATACGTTTCACTTTGAAATGTTCCATCAGGGTTTCCATTCCCAATGTATGGGATTCACCTGATGTCCTAGATCTAGATGTGAAAGGCCACAAATGACCAATCTGACTTGTAGTCATGAATGTCTTTCCAAAGTTTGGGGATAAGTGTTGGAGTCCCATGTGCTTTTTTTGGTATATCTCAGTCAAAAATCTCCCATAAGTGTTCAACTGCTTTGAGATCTGGTGACTCTGAAGGCAATAACATATGATTCACATATTCACTGAACCTGTCAGACCACTCAGTGATTTATTGTGTTTTGTTTGGTAACAATACATTCATTTAGTAATCCATGTTACAATTATAAAGAATAAATGAAGATAAAGCTGCATACTTTCCCTTGCTGTGTTGGACAGGTCAGTGGAATGGCAGCTTCTCTCTCTCCATCCTTCTGTCAGAGATGTTAGCGCATTAAACTCTGTGTAGATGTTCCCCTTTTATCCCCTTCTCCTCTTCCCAACTTCTGTCAGAAACATTACAATGGTGGCCCACTATTCCCTCCCTCCCTCACTCCTCTGATGCTCCCCTTCTTCCTCACCCTTTTTCTTAGCCATGCATTTTACCATCCCGTACTTCAATGTGATTGACATTTCATCAGACATGAGGAAGTGCCAAGCCTTGACCTGCTCTATGTCACATGAGCCCACAGTATTTGTATTAACCTCTCATCTCATGCCTGCATCATTCCACTCCTTTACGTGTGCTACTGCATGTAACATATATTAAAGAAAATGATCTTGTGCGTATTTAAAAAAACAAACATATTTTAGTTAAATACAAGCTGACGGTAAATGTTTTACCATCAAAGATTAAAATACAAGATAATTATCTATTTGTGTTTTTCTTAACATTTTTTTAATTGAGCCAACGACTAGTGAAGTCTGAAATATTTTGAACACATGTTTATTATTTATATATTTATAACCCTATTTCGACTTTTTGCAGGAGTTAAAATCATTAAAAGATGTGTGCCTGTGTGTTCTCCGGCATACCGCCCTTTTAGGTTTCCTCTGCCATTTGACATGGAGATAACCAAACCCCTCAGACAATATCACCGTCCTTCCACTTTAGGTTGTCGGCAGCAAACTTGCAACACTGAAACCTCTTCACAATAACATGCATGCACACACACAAACACACACTCCTCTCTTCAGTCAAAAGGGCCAGTCTTTGTTTGATCCCTTGTGAGGTTTATCTCCTAAGACCAAATGTCAACACTGGGTGTTGACCGACTCAGTTTCCTCCGATAATCCAGTGACTGTTTACAGCTACGACCTGAGACCAGCAGGTAACAGCAGTTGACCTGGGGGCACAATAGAAAGTTAAAGGGATATGAGATTTACTGTGGAATTGGGGATTCACAATCAGAAATGAGACAACTGCATCAAGCAAGAGTTATGCCCAAACATAGTATATTTTAAGATTTTAAATCTTTCTCTTAATATTTTGACCATCGTTTTACAGAAAATCTTTTTTCGCAAATGAAAGTAATATGAAAATGCTTTTTCAAGTATCCAGCAACGACACTGTGAGAATAATATAGACAATATAATTCTTATTTTATATGTTTACATTTGTCCTATAGCAGAATAGATAGACAGAAGATTTTTTAACAAAGGACCAAATGAAATCTCAGTTTAGCTTTATTACAATTCAATAAAATGGAAGAACAGAGGTTAGACTAACTGAGCCTGTTGTTCAGCAGAGTGAATGGGCTATGTCTGCCATGCTGATGGTTACTATGTCATCGTTTGTCAAACAAAAATAGACAAAAAAAGTAGACCAACTTCACAGTATTCTTTTCATGCAAAAAGGTTTTCAAAATATCAACCAAATGCTGAAAAAGATAAATCCAAGACTGTATTTTCCCATGTGTCCAAAGGAAATTGTTGCTCAACATCAACTTTTGTTTTGTTTACAGCTTATTGTACAGCCCTCAAGTGGCCAGAAATCAGGTCCGGTTAATGCAATTATACGTTTTTCATGTTGTACTTTCCATTCACTCTGTTGAAGACATGGTATTATGATCCACATCTGCATTACTTGTTGCAATTTTAACTACACACTAGAAAAACAGTGCTGCATCCTTTTATCGTTTTCTTTGTTTTATTTACATCAGTCACGCTATGTTTGTGTCACACCGCCACCTTCTTTGTTTTGCTCTATCAGTTCATGCTGTAAGCCCGGTGCTGGTGTATTTTTAGAGTGAATGGCTGTTTACATTACATCTACAAACAGAAGACAGAGGTGTGTGCGTGAGTGTGTGTGTGTGTGTGTGTGTGTGTGTGTGTGTGTGTGTGTGTGTGTGTGTGTGTGTGTGTGTGTGTGTGTGTGTGTGTGTGTGTGTGTGTGTGTGTGTGTGTGTGTGTGTGTGTGTGTGTGTGTGTGTGTGTGTGTGTGTGTGTGTGTGTGTGTGTGTGGGTGGGGGCAGGGGATAGGGGTGTTGGGCTAAGCGTGTGTGTGTTTGTGTGTGTGTGTTAGGGGGTGGTTAGGTGATTTCCTGTTATGAATAGAGAGTGTGTGTTACAATAATATAATAAAACAGCAATTATGTGTTTACAGCCTGTGATGTTGTATCTGAACGTGTAATCAAGGTGTGTGTGTGTGTGTGTGTGTGTGTGTGTGTGTGTGTGTGTGTGTGTGTGTGTGTGTGTGTGTGTGTGTGTGTGTGTGTGTGTGTGTGTGTGTGTGTGTGTGTGTGTGTGTGTGTGTGTGTGTGTGTGTGTGTGTGTGTGTGTAGGTGTGTAAGTGTGTAAGTGTGTGTAAGTGTGTGAGTGCGTATGTGTGTGTGTGTGTGTGTGTGTGTGTGTGTGTGTGTGTGTGTGTGTGTGTGTGTGTGTGTGTGTGTGTGTGTGTGTGCATGCGCGCGTGTGTGTGTGTGTGTGTGTGTGTGTGTGTGTGTGTGTGTGTGTGTGTGTGTGTGTGTGTGTGTGTGTGTGTGTGTGTGTGTGCATGTGTGCCAATCAGATAAATCCAAACATGGAAGTGAAACGTGGCTGCGGATTAGTCCAAAGTTTGAGTGACAGTGTCGGCATGACTTTGCCTTTCTTTTGATGTGACTTTTACCACCCATAACTGTAAACTGTGTCGAAGTCAATAAAGTACCACTTAAGTAAGTAGCTGTCTCTCTCTCTCTCTCTCTCTCTCTCTCTCTCTCTCTCTCTCTCTCTCTCTCTCTCTCTCTCTCTCTCTCTCTCTCTCTCCCTCTCTCTCTCTCTCTCTCTCTCTCTCCCTCTCTCTAGTCTGTTGGAATTCAGTCTTGCATGTCAATGAATTTATTGTAGTTATGAATTAATTAATAAAAAGAAACTTGAGAGCATAGTGTGCGTATAGTCTGTCTTTTTGTGTTTGAACCTCTTGACCTGTCTCTTATCCTTTCCGTCTTTCTGTGCACCTCATGATATTTCACCACAGCACCCACTATACACATCTCTGTCTGCCCCTCTCTCTCTGCCTCTCTCTCTCTCTCTCTCTCTCTCTCTGCCTCTCTCTCTCTCCATACAGGTTAATCATTCCAGCAGTGCTATCTTGCCACAGAAGGCCTTATCAGTCTCAGTGCCATTTTATAACCTAAGCTGCATCCCCCCCTCACTCTCTAACTCCAGACGACACTGCCTGCAAGTGACCCATCTTAAACCAATCATACACCAGCTTTAAAAGTATGTTGCTGATTGGTGGAACTTTCTGCAAACAGACAACGCTGTTGATGTGCTGGTCTTCAAATGACTTAAAAGAAAAAGCTGTATGAGTTTATATATTTAAAGGGAGGATGGGTTACTGGTATGAGAGCTGGATAATATTTTATTTATTGAAAACAAAAAAGGTCGCAGCGTGTTTCTTGTATTTTTTTTAAATGAACAAATAAAGTATTGTAATTAAATGCAATCCCTTTATTTAACCATTCCGCTGTGTTAGAGAAGCTATTACACTGTGGTGAAATGGGACATTTCCAGTAATGAGACATCTAAAACACTTTAGTGAGAAATCACTGAACAAAAAGAGGGGAAGAGGACCGGTTTGACTTGTATCTAAAGCTGCAGCTGATGATACTGAAATGAAAAGCCAATGTTGCCACATTTAGCAAGCTCATCTTATTGAAAAGGCAGATGTAGAACACCCATATAAAAGATAGGGATAACATGTTTCAAACAGTGGAAGACTGTTTTATGACTGAGTTTCACAGCAATACTAGGGTATCATTTTACTGGATAACCAAATATCTCATGCATTGATAAAACATATCATGAATGGGCTGCATTCAACCTATGCTGTTCAAATGAAAAGCAACAGGTAGAGCTCTGTTTTTTATTCTAAATATTATAAAATTGTAATTGGCCTGCTTTTCAATAAAGATGTACAAGATTAGGCTGGTTGTGAGTATACGTTTACCATAATTAGTTGACTCTCCCGGAGATAGTTAATATTTCGATTGCAAAATAAATGTTGCCTTTACTGATAATTATAAAGAAAGTTTGAATGAATGAAATACATAAATACACAAAAATAAAATACGATCAAAGCATTTTCCCATGCTTTGTTCGTATTTTCCCTCCACAAAATCATTTTATATACTCAATTCTGAAAATGTATTGTTCTCTGTTCTCGTTTTACACGGATCCTCCTGTTACTTTTAAGTGCGGAACTGTTTGCACAATCCTGTGTGTGCGCGCCCTCTTCGACCCTGCACTTGTGACTGGGGTACCGACTGATGATACGGATACACTGTGTCTGTGAACTAAAAAAAAGTGTGTGTTTTGATGTTCGAACGCTTGGAGGGGGGCTTTAATGGGACGTGGACGTACACTTATTGTCTTTGTGTATTTGTAAAAGACTGAATAACCCGAGCCTGACGTTAGATCACTAATTGATCCCTGTTCAGCCAATTACTGCTAATAATTCAGAAGCAAAAGTATAATTTATTGCGTAAGGGGCTGTTTGATCCGAACATAAAGGCCGTTTTGAGCCTGAGGCCGGCTCTGCTCACGTTTTCCATAACATTGAACACAGGTTAAGTATTATTTTTTTTTTTAATATGGGTTGAATGCAGACATGTATGTCCTTTACTGGAATTATAAAATGAAAGAGCCTTGTTCTAGAGTAAGAATTCAAGAAAAGAAAGACAGACAGACAGACAGAAAGAAAGAGAGCTTATTACATTTTATTTGATTTGAATGGTCAGTGGGATTATTTGATGACCACAGAAGCACATAACATGATTCTTAAATGGATTATTGAGGTAAACAATATTGCAATAAAGTACATGCAACGCAAAGATAAAGATAAGGAATTGATAGAGAGAAAACAACTTTACATGATAGAACCGTGCACACCCGGCACGTGTGTCTGTGTGCGTGCATGTGCTGCAGTGTGATCTAAATACATACCTCGCGCGTTGCCTCTGCGCTCACGGGGAGTCTGCTCTCACATACAGTTGTATCACCTCGTTTGATTTCCTTGTGCTCCCTCCGCCTGTAAAGTCCATCATTAACAGGATTAAACAGCTGAGAGATGGAACTGGAGGGTTTGAGGCGATGTTTCCCGGTCTCCTCGCCTGATTGGGTCAGAGAGAGATGATGTCAGACGACCGCATGCGCCCCGGATTGGAGAGAGAGGAGTAAACAAAGCCGCGAGGAGGAGGAGGATGAGAGGTCTCCACATCTCCAGACTGTCCGACCGACACACCGATTCCGACTTTACGCACAAGAGGGGGCGGCGCCGTCGGCACGTTCTCTTCTGCTAAAGGCTGAAAGTTACACTGAAGGACCCACTTTAATGGGTGACGCGCTAAAAAAGACTGTTGGAAGAGCTACAGGGAAACTTACTATCGTATTTTATTACGGACACTGCAGATTTCTCGTTTGAGTAAGAGACTGATTCCTTTACTCAGCGTGAACTGTTCCTTAATAAGTACCGAACAAACCACGCGTCTGTGTTCTACGTTAGTATTTCAGTTTTGTGCGCAAGTGCAATTTACGAGAAATTAGATAAGTAAACTTAAATTATATCAGACAAGCACCGGCTATGCAGCCCGGCCGTTTGAAGACAGCCTGACTCGTTTGAATCAGGCTTCATATTCGCAACATGGTCCAATAATTGGAAGACAGAGATAGTTATACATAAGAGATAGAGATTTAAAACAAACACATTTGGGACTCTTTGAGGGGTTTATGTGGGAACATCTGCTTCTCACGTCCAGGTGTCCCGCCGAGCGGTGCGGACTCTGCAGCTCAGGCCGGCAGCGCTGACATGCTGCCTAAAGTCGATACGGAATCACTCGGAATCACTCGATCGTATGGAGAACAAGGGCGTATGCCAAGGAATATGCAAGGTAAGAACTGTCATTCATTTACATCTCGTAAGACTACATGGCAGATTAATAAGCGTCCTCTTTATTTACGAAACATAAATGGACTGCAAGTTCTTGGTGCGTGCCTCAGTGTCACAGAAAAGTTTTGGACACGCGTAAATCCAAAACATTTCTGCGGACAATTACAAAAATACCGGTCATATAGCCAATATAGCCTTATTATTGAATGAGGAACGTGTTCAATTTGGTCATTTGTAAACTGTTCTGGAATTTCAATGAATGTTGTTGAGGATAGGCTTCTGATATGTTGTTGTAATATTTATATTAGGCCTATTATAAAATATAATAAGTAACCCACCAATCCAGATCAAACCTGGACACATGTGTAACGTTTGACGATCAAAAAATTATGACACCCAGCTGTCACTGCATGCTGGAAGTGCTCGGGCGCCTGGTGAGTTAACACTGTGAGACAGAGCATTGTGTATTTAGCCTTTTAATGTATGTGGTTTAATAATACAAAATAATTCAAATGACTTAATGTAGGCAGCATACGCAGAATAAACTCCTGATTTAGTCTTTATACAAAAAGTAGTGAGAAGATAAATGTTGCCAACATAAAAGTCAGAAGAAAAAAAAACTGTAGAGGACAATTTTAGAGTTTTCATAACATGATTTTCTCTTGTCTAAATTTGACCTCGGGACAGTAAACTTTCGTCTTGTGATCTAACACAAATTCTGTAAGCATTGTTAAAAAAATAGACATCAAACTAATTTATCCTTTTGTGTTTCTAACCATTTTTTGTTCTCTAATTGTTTTTTTTTATAAATGGCCTAAAATGAATTGAATTTCAAAATGATGTTGAATAGGAAACCAAACATTTTTCATCTGATTTTCTTCCAATTACTTTACTTATCTCTTTTGTATAATATGTATTTGCCTTAAATCTCCGCGCGAAAAAAGGGTTAAAAAAACCTACAGTAGCCTATTTGATAAAAAAATAAATCAAAACGTTTTTTGTGGGTATTATTCCATACGGCATGCCTACATTTTTCTTGATCTGTTTCAAAACATCCACATAAATCAGAGAACATGTACAAATGGACTGACTCCTTTGCCAATATAAACTCACGTGCCACTTATTCCCCTCACGTCATTCCGCAGTAATATAAACGGGCAATCAATTAGCCCGGTCCTGGTTTATGACCATTGATAATACACACTCACAAGACAAGGAGTGGCTTGTTAGAGAGCCCGTTATCTAAATTATACGCAAGGCTAAAAACAAGGTAGCTCTGACTGAAAGAGCCTTTCTCTTGGAAAGTGCATAGGGACAAATGTCGTAGCTTTTGGAAATTAGTTTCAAGCAAGTGGCCGTCGAGGTGAGAGCTAGCAGGTGAGTTTGTTTATTCGCCTTCTAAAGCAATTTAACCTGCACACACTGTGCGCAAACCTCCGCTTGTTTAGGAAGCAGGGATGCAGGAGAGTTCAACTAAACTCAATTTAGCCACATCTTTACTTTAAACAATTGTGCATTTTCTTGTTTGTTTTTTTAAACAGATAGAAGGCAATGCATCTTTCTAAAGGCCAATGAGCGGAACATAGCAGCAGTATAATGTATAATTGTATGGAAGATTTGATCCAAAACTCAGAAAATATATTGCTGAAAAAAATTATGTATTTCTGTCATTAGGACCATTTACAATTCAAGAGCTCGTTTTGTTTTTATTTAGCACGGCCTCGTCCACTGATAGCTGCAACCAATGCCTCATCAATGTTCATTTTTCTTTACGTCTAAATCTACAGCTGCCGTGCGTAATGATAACAGCTCTACAAATGTTTTTTTTCTGCGCTTAAAGGCAGAATAAAGTTCGGAAATGGAGTTTGCTTAGAGCTTCTGTGGAAACACCGGCAGCTCGGTGGAACTTGTTGCTTCAGCTGGAATATGCAGTGCGGATCCCAGCAGGGCAACGCGTTAACAAACCAGAAATCATGTCTAATTCATAGGTATCAGTGAGCAGATGAGGGGATTCTGAAATAGAGCAGTAATTTATGTGAAGGCCTTGGAGGGCGACTAGTTGACACAATATTTCCACTTTTACAGCCATACACTGAGGTTTTCCTGTTTGATCCATGGCATGCTTTTCATGATTAGAACCATAAAGGCTTTTGTAAGCGTTGTAAAAGTCAGCCTGAATGTTTGCTTAGCGTTGTCACACACAGTCTTATCATGCAACTATTTATATACGCAAGGCAAAGGGGCTTCAACAGACCCATCGAAATACTATTCGAATGGAAGTATATATTCAGTCTTTAATATAAATACAAATACATGGGAAAATAGGCCACTGTTATGGGATTTAACTAATTGCTAAATGTGTTTTATAACAGTGGTAGATTGTGTACAAAAATGTCAAATTAGCCTATATTGAAAGCTCGTAAAACTGCATTTTGTTTCCAGCGCACGCAGAAAGTCATTGAATGCTGCCTCTGCTTTTGCACCACCAAAATACATAAAATAAACTAAAGCAGTTGGCCTATAGCATTGCGAGTTATTCTTCGAGAAGGAGAAATAATATTGGTTCAAGTAGGTTTTGAATGTTTTTTTTCTCCTCGCCTGCAGAGATAAGGGATTCTCTGTGTGTCTTCATTTGTCTGTGGGCGGTAACATTTTCTCCTCCAATCCTTAACTCTAATACCTCTCCATTTCCCCCAGCGATTTCACGACTTAGATGCATGCATATTTATGAGGCTCACTTTCATGCGCTTTTTTATTTTTTGGCTCCTGTCTGCAACGAATGTAGAAGAGAGGGTAGCAGCAAGGAGAAATACATGGTTGAGTCCTTTCAACTCATTCCAAAATCGACGATTCATCGTCTTCCTCTCCTCAAATTAAAACTCTACAAGTCCAACAGAACTTTAAAAAAATGCTCGTCCAGTTGCATCGCGTGGTTCCCCGTGATTCATTTTGATGGATGAAAGTCTGCTTTGGAAAAGAGATTGCTCAGCACTGAAATAGACTTCTCTCTGTGTGTCCGCATCTCATGCACAGCCCACCAGTTAAAAATGATGGACTACTCCTATGACGAAGACTTGGACGAGATGTGCCCCGTTTGTGGAGACAAGGTTTCAGGCTATCACTACGGACTACTGACCTGCGAGAGCTGCAAGGTTAGTGCGCTCATTCTCCTCCCTATTATAATGATGTTTTGAGTGCATGGTGACCTTCCTCTATCTGCTTGAGATTTCAAATGTTCCTAGTGATTCAAATTGTTTAGTGAGTTCTCAGTAATATAGTTGCCTAATTATTGGTTTCACTTTAAAGTTCCTGTAGTGCATCAAAGTCAGTGTCAGGTGGGCATGATTTTGCATTGTCCACATTTAAAATACACTTTGTAGATAGTAATACTGTGGCTCTTGTATTTCATTATGGCAGCTTTATTTCAGTGTCTCTATTTATCTGTGGTGGTGCATTCTTAGCAGTTGTATTTGTGCACACTAGGCATTCAGCCTGCATTCTTGTCCAGAGTGACTTGTAACAAGTGTAACTCTTCTGTTAAGATTCAGTTCCTTGTCATTAACATTACAGGAAAACCAAAGGCAAAGAGGCCAAGGGTGAAATATTGTTGTGACAAGTGATGTAACACTTTTCCTGTGAGGGTCAGAGGATTTTGTAAAGTAGTGAAAGGCTTGGAAGGGGTTTTTGTCATTTTTGCAACCGTCAAACACAGGAGGCAGGGGTGTGTGGGTTTGACCCAGGAAGCAAAGTACACAATAATACAGTCTCTATTTACACAAGCCTTTTACCGTCCAAAACTCTCATCACAGGTTAATTATTGGAAGAGCAACATTGTCTGGTTGCAAAATGTTTCCGTACACAGTGATAAGGCTACCACAAAGCAAGCTGTTGCTGATATTATTTGAGCTCTATCAACAACCTGTTTGTCCCTTTCGGCCTATTTCCTTGTTCTCCTCAACACTGAGCTAATAGGCTTTACCCAAGTTTTTGTGTTTGCCCTACAAAACTGTCCTCACAAAATTAAGCTAAGACAAATGTCTCTGTGTTAACAATATTCAGTGTAAAATTGGCCGCTCACAGTATTAATGCTGCAGCACACATTTCTTGCCTATGTGGTAATTATTCAAAGCAGATGTTATAGATTGTATCCCATATTATGACCTTGAGATGCTAAGCACTTGCTTGACGGGAGACGTCAGTGGCATCTCTGCTGCTTTTCAGCCTCAGCACAGGCTTGCGTTGGAGAGCCAATCCACAAACATATTTCCAAGTTTAGTTGAAACGCTGTGCGTGTGCATGCAGAATGTAGATGAAGAAGTCTTTTATGAAATGCTGCACATCCTTGTTGAAACATGAAAGCTATTGGTAATTACCTGAAGCGCTTCATTGATTCTCTCTTAAAACGCAGGCACTTTATTCAGTAAAAGTATGTTTGTCAGATGTGTGTGTTGATAATACACAGACTCCTGTATATTGAATATTCGCTATCAGCCAGGCAGTGTCAGTGCAGCTGATGGAAACTGGAGTTATAGGTTATATTTTAGTTTTGTTGTTGTATGAAAGTACCTCGGCTCAGATTTGTAATGCAGCACCGGAGTAAGATTCATAACCTTTTACCTATCAATCCCCAAAAACGCAGTTGTGAATAGGACACATTTGTTGCAGATTTTGGGGATTATTGGTTAACATGCAATTTTTTGGCTAAGTAACACACACCTACAAACACATGCAGAAAGAGAAACCTCCTTATAATCCTCCCAGCAGAGAGTGTTGGTCCATACTACACCAGCCTACATAAAGTAAACATGGTCCCACATCATACCTGCTGGAATAACAACAACAAGCTGAACCGGCTTCATGGTGCTCGTTGTACACAAACAGGCACGTTCCCAGCAGTCTTCATTTTGGGAGACTGAGCTGAAAGAGCAACAGCAGAATAATAATAATGTTGTAATCCTCAAATTCTGACATTACAAGAGACTAAAGAGAAGGTCAAGGGTCAGTCATATTGATCAGTGGACATCTACAAAAAATAGATCGGCAGAGTAGTAAAAATAACAAAAAATTGATAGGAGAAATGAAAATGAGTAAAGAAAGTTGAGGGTAAAGGATTTTACATTTTTGTCATTTTAAAGTTAGACAGATCACAAAGCAAATTAGGTATAGAGAATAGGAGACAAGGATCAGAGGAGATAAAGTGGTGATATGCATTATATCTTTCCTTACCGGCCCGCATTGACGTGTAGTTGAAGCAGTTTTCTGGTCTTTTTCGGAATTTCAAAGTCAGGAAAATCAAGATAATTTAAAAATGATATTGGACATTACATGTTAAAATAGCTTGTCTCTACTTTACAGCAAATCATTTAGAATTATTGTGAGGAACATAGATCTTATGTTGAACTGTGAGAAATTAAAATGAGAAACATTCTTTGGCAACAGACAGAGGCACAATGTCAGCAATTTCTTTATAAATACAAATGCGCCTTGGCGATTGCCTTTTCATAGTTTGAACTGCCAGTCAAATTAAAGCTTTTCAGGGATGTTGACCGCTTAATCTCCAGACGTGGTTTTTAAAGCATGTAAGAATCCAGTTTGGTTCAGATTTTTATAGCGTACTGTATGCTGTGCACTAAATGGAAAATTGGAGAGAAAGATCTCTCTAAAGCATGGATTTTTTAGCACTGAGAAATCAATAATCCAAAACCGAGTGCTGTGGATTTTTTGGGGGGGACGGATCAGGCAATGCAGATTGTCAATTAAATTTGGGGTTTGGTGAGATATTGATAGCAGTACGTTCTTTTTTTTTTTTTTTTAAAGACCCGGTTTAAGGATTCTCCTCCTAGGTTATGGATCTAGAATACGTTAATACCATTTTCCCTTCGTTTGATTTTCACTGCTGCTGCCTATAATTAATTCCATGTTACAGGTGAATCTCTGTAATCCCGGAACTGTGTATTATGGATATAATTTATTGGATTCCTGTGCTCATATTTTTCAATAATTAAGTGGAAAGTTGAAAATATGCTTTCCCCTTAAATTATTTTCCAGGATTTATTGAGATATTTTTAATAGTGAGAATAGCGATGTAATTTTTACGGGACACATTTTACATTTCATACTTTTTATAAAAGTAGTGTAGGCAGAAAAAGACTGTGTAAAGTAGATAAGCAGATAATCTATGTTTTTTGTTATTTGTTTAAAGTGATAAGTTTGTTTTCATGCCCAGCTTTATATTCTACATGTGTGTGTGTGTCCGTAAGCATCACAACATCATTTGAAGTGTAGCTACAAAAACTTCACCCTGTGTGTGTGTGTGTGTGTGTGTGTGTGTGTGTGTGTGTGTGTGTGTGTGTGTGTGTGTGTGTGTGTGTGTGTGTGTGTGTGTGTGTGTGTGTGTGTGTGCGTGCGTGCGTGTGTGTGCGTGCGTGTGTGTCTATTAAGCCTACCCTCTCCATCTGTCTGGGAGTGTGAATGGGCCAATTACCATCGCATTGCAGGGGTCAAGCAGGTTGACGTCTTAATTGGTTCTCTCTGCAGGGCTTCTTCAAGCGCACAGTCCAGAACAACAAGCGCTACACATGTATAGAGAACCAGAGCTGCCAGATTGACAAGACCCAGAGGAAGCGCTGCCCGTACTGCCGCTTCCAGAAGTGCCTCACCGTCGGCATGAAGCTAGAAGGTATGCAGCATCTTGTTTACATTTTCACAGTTGGTGTTTGCCTCAAGACACAATGACTTGAGATTACAAGTCGTTTGGTGTTTTGCTTCTGTCATTTAATGTGATTTCATTTGAAACATAAGGTTAGAATGAGAAATAATCAGGAAAATGTACCTCAAACGCAAAAGGATTCATAATTCAGACAAAAATGCCTCCTGAGTCACATACTTGTAATATTATTATTGATACCATTTTACTGTTGTATATGGTTGAAGTGGAGCTAATATTTACTGTTATAAACTATTGGTTAATTTAAATGTAACAATATAATTTGTATGTATCTGTAAAAAACAACTGTATTGATTTATGCTGTCAATTAAATGTAGAGTAGTAAAAAGTATGTTTTTGTACTGTAGTAGAGTAAAAGGATAAAGTAGTTTAAAATAGGAAATACTTACTCACCATAAATCTTTTTATATTTTAATCTGGGTAAAAATGTATCTCTTTAAAGTTAAACCTACTGTTTTATATGAATGATTCAATTTCACCACTTAATATGTCTATTTTTGGGTTTTCATGGCAAACACCACGAAAATATGATCCAGAGCAATACAGTAAGCATCTTGGAAAAGCAGATTTTTCTGAGTTTGTGCTACGTTTTATATATTTCAAGATATAATTCCATTTTGCAATTACTGAAAGCTAGGGATGGACATTTTAACAAGAAGCATCAAAAATCGGAGGTTGATTGCTTCTGGACTTAAACTACGCAGTGATTTAAAAGTTTTAGTAGAGTGGTAGAGCTAGTATTTTTCCATGAATTTCCACTTCAACACAGATAATCATAACACATTCACTTTTTCTTATTCAACTCAGAGTGAAAATGTTCTTCCATGATCAATTTGCATGTGAATAGTTCCTCACAAATTGACGTTTTCCACCATTCAGAAAAGGTTGATACTTACTCTGACAATATAATTGCCTGTATGAAAGGAGAAGGTTATATTTATTTAAAAGCTTAACAATGAACATCTCAGTAATATCGTTCTCGCAAATGTATAGCAAGAACTTTGTGAAAAGAAACCTTTCATTACTACCAAAGCGGTGAAATCCAACATTGCTTATTAGTATTTTGGATGGGGTCAGGGGGAGTTAGGGGGTATTTTGTAGCTGCTGTGCACTTAAACTTGCCAGACAGCGTAATAGATAAAATATTAAACTTGGCGGCAGGGCGAGAATGGTAATGATGATACTTTTGGCCGGCCGGTTCGAGGCCTCTTTGTTTAATTTGAACGTGGCTCAGAAGCTTGTTCAAACACTGTTATCCAGAAGAGACAGTACTGCAGGGGAAGAAACATTCTTCTAACGGAAAGATAATATTTAAAATCAACTTTTGTCAGCACAAGTTGACAGGTTTTATACTGAAATCCCTAATTCTGGATTAAATACATTTACCTGAAGGTTATCTTGTAATATAGGGGATTTTAAAGCTAGAGGAAACAGTTATTAATTTGTCGACTGAAGAGTAAAGTTATAACATTGTCCTTTAAAAGAATCTGCAAATTGTTTCAGTTTTTTACTAAAAGTAGGTGTTGCTATTCTTACGGTTTCAGATACATAAACCAAATTCTTCAAATGTTTTTATTTGAACTGAATCAAAAATCCCTTGGCTCCTGGAATGATCATACACAATTGAGAAAAGTTAATGTGTTAAAGAAATAAGACCCTGGGAGGGTGATGTAGAGCAAAGACAGTCTGACTAAAATCTCTCCTGAGGCTTCTTCCCCCTTTAGCTGCCATGTGCAGTGTAATTAATTGCTGTTAATTGTGAATGGCCGCTGGGCAGAATGTCCTGGCCTGTCATTTTCCAGCTGACACAGGTGGGGAGGGGATAGCTTTTGATTTGTTATGCTGGCGGTAGTTTTCAGCTCGGGGGCAAGACAGGCCCTGCAGCACTCTGTCAGGGGCCAGAAGCTCCAGTGAGCAACTCCTGCCACAAGCAGTAAAGACGTCCTGTACAGAATGGCTGACACACCTCAGTACACACACACACACACACACACACACACACACACACACACACACACACACACACACACACACACACACACACACACACACACACACACACACACACACACACACACACACACACACACACACACACACACACACACACACACACACACACACACACACACACACACACACACACACACACACACACACATACACACACACACACACACACCTGGTAAACACATACATATATTCATGAACAAACCCCAAAAGGTGTTCAGAAGGCCAAAGGCAAGAGGGAGAAGCTGTCATTTGATCTTTAAAAAAGTGTGTGGACAAAAGCATTGGAAAGGAAAAGGAGGTTTGGGGTCATGTGCTTGTTATTACAATCTTTTCATTCCATTACACAGCAGCTTGCAGAAACATGTGAATTCAGGATATCGACTGGAAACCAAATGTGACTCAAATTGTAATTTTTTGAATGTTTACTTTTGCCTTTCTGGTGTTGCTCAAAGTCCTTCCTGTTTGTTGAAAAGTGTGCTAACCTTTAGGACAGTGTGTGCAGTTTGCAGTGAGGGTGGTAGCAGTCAAGATGTCGTTATTGTGCTTTAAAGTTCAGAGAAGGCAGCGAAACAAGGTGAAAAGGCGGACGGTCCAATATCAGAGTAATATACAGAACACAGTGTCCAAACACTAAGAGATTAGTTGATTTATCTAAAACTGGTAACAAAAACAAGAATACATAGCTTACCTCTGAGCCAGTGTGTAACATCCAAGGTTTTCCAATACAACATAATAATGTTATTGCATCAACTATGAGAGTAGATTAAGCTGTTAACTGTAAACATTTTGTTAACATAGTCACAGGTTTAATTCCAGCAATTAAAACTAAGTGAATCTGGAAATGTGAACTGTGACCTTAAACAACATTTAACCAGATGCCATTAGCAGCTAACATCTATCAGTTCAATTTTTACAAATACTGGTGTTCATCATGTAAATATAAAAACATAAGATTAATATGTGTCTACAAAAATCTATTTTAATCCCTAAATTAATCATTTGTAGTTACTGAGTCTCAAACAGCATTAAAGGAAAACAAATTCACAACAAGGCAAACACACATTATCTGTTTTCCATACACTCACACAGTGGTGATTGAGCCTGGCAGCCTCACACAAACAGACATGCCGTCCTGTAAAAATGTTGCTTCTTGGTATGCACTGTAGCATCACAGCTCTCAGTGAAGACTCCTTGAGAAAAATAAAAAAGCGACATCCCACTAAGCTTTGACCCATTAGCACATCATTCACTAAAGCTGATGAAGCGTGCCGTATCTGAACGGCTCCCACTGGCATGATTTTCTTTTTATGCTCGCTAGAAGTTGTCTTGTATCACATGCTTCACTGAGCGGCCTAATATTTCCTTAACCTGTGTATCATCTTAAAGACAGAGCCTAAGAGAGGTATTTGTGATACTGAGAATTCAATTTGAAGTTCCATTATTTTTTTCTTAACATCAATTGGAAAGTTGATGACAGGCACCCATGTAAAATAAGAAAATATTTTGACAAAAACAAAGAACAGGATGCAACGTGTACTCCACTGATACAAGGCTGATTATTTCACTGTCTCCTCTCCTTCACAGTTTTAAAATACCGAACAACAAATAATATTATGTTTAGCTTGATACAAAGCAGCCACTGTTGTCTTGTCTTAAACCATAGCAAAATACTGATTTAAAATGGCCTTTTTTTGACTTAACTCTAATTTATTTTTAATATATTATTCCACTTTTCGCTTGGACTTACAACATCACTGATCAGACTCCCAAAGGCTTCCTCCAGTTATATTTATTTTGAACCATTTTGTCTAATGCAACCGATTGTCAAAACATTAATAATCATAAATGCAAAACTCAGATAGAGTCATGAGCACAAATTAGCGTCACCATGTGAGCGTTTAGATATTCCTCACTGCATATCTCTCCCTCCACTTTTTATTTCCTCCCTGCATCTTTCTTGCTCTGATTTGTCTTCCATCAGCCTCAGTACCTGCGATGGAAGTCAGGGAGCTGTCCCATTACTTATGCATAGGTATCATAGGTATTCATGTGTGTGCATGGGATAGGGCGCATCCGGAGCAGGGGCCGGGGCCCCGACATGACAAACAGGGTGTCAGCAAGGCTCCGCGGGACCCATTAATATGCTGCTGGCCGACAGGGATCCTCACCTACGCGCGCTTAATATTCCTGTATATTAAACAACCATAAATCAGAGGATATAAGCGCTGAGGGCTGTTGTGTGTGTGATGTGTTTCAGTGTGCTAGGAGCTATGTGTGCAAAGAAATTGTGGGTGTGAAGGATGCTGTGTGTGTGGGTGTTTGTGTTCGTGCGTGTTCGAGATGGGGTGTAAACTGAGTACTGGATACTTCAAGAAAGGGTTTTAGATGGGTCAGTTTCTTAGGGATGTAACGATATATCGAATATCGCGATATCGCGGTAAATAAATGTCTCAATACCGTCGTGAGACTGACAAAATCTATCGCGATTTTTAAAAAACATTTTAAATAAAACATTTTGAAACCTTTATTCAACCAGGTGGTCCCATTGAGAACATCGATCTCTTTTTCAAGGGAGACCTGTCCAACATGGCAGCAAGTAGGTTACAACATGAACATAAAACAACAGATAACACAAAAGGACATCGTATTTACAGGGCTACATGTACATACCTAGAGACATTGACAAGTACCAACAGTATATTTATATCTCGCCCTGTCAATAAG
>NC_047506.1:16451092-16456092 GCF_902827115.2 Pseudochaenichthys georgianus
CCTCACCTTCTTGGCAAAAAACGGTATTGTTTTTGAAGTGGTGAGAGCAATGCACAGTTTTACCCACTGCTGTCACCCATGGCCAAGCTATCTCTCTGCTCCCAGCACATCAGTACCAAGCAGCAGCGACTGCAGTCAGGGGAGGCAAGCCTCACCTGTCATACTCCAATGTAACGGAAAAAACAACTAAAGAAAAACTAATATAATAATATAAAATGTCTCCACTGATCTGTTTTGTAAATGTGATTTATGTATGATTCCAATCGCTTTTTATAGTCAAAATCAGCAAATTTGCCGAGCTCCGCTACAACTGGGGTAGCGATGAGAAGTGAAATTTAGCGCGGGCACTTATTTTGTGAGCGCGCTCAAGCCAGTTCTGTGGGTAAGGTGAGGCACAGATGAGCTCTGCCTCACCTCAGAATGCGTCACCCCACAGAACTGGCTGGAAAGCGGGCCCTAACGCATGCCTGCACCATCTCACTGTATGTCACCAATGTAATGTTTGTAGATCCCTTTATTACATGTATCCTCGCCATCGTAGTCTCTAAATAACTTATTCACGTATGATATTTAGGCTCGCTGGTCTCATCATACAACGGCAATGAAAAAGCACCAGGGGAGGCAGCCATAACCTCTGCCGCACTGAAGGGGGCGCAAGTGAGCCCACAGGTTCTTGTTGCTACTGTTATTCTACTCAGCGGTAGACGCGAACAACAACTAGACTTTTGAAACTACAGGAAGATAAGGAGGACTTTTATAAAAAAGTAATAGAGATTGTTGTCCAGAAGGAGCATGGACTTCATCTTCAAGTCAAGGTAAGACCACAATTGTAATGCAAATGGAATCTTACTAAGAAAGAACAATCCAATATTTAAATTGTGGGTAGGTCTATCCTTTTGTGAACGGTCTGTTTAAAATGAATTGAAGCATCGGACTAAAAAGCTTTTGAAAATAACTGAATATTTCGATTAAGGTCAAAATATAATATTTGTAAATCTGACTCTGAAAGACTGAGAAACTTGATTTATTCTATTGCAGGGTCTGATTATTATATTGTTGACACTTTAAAATACTACTATCCTACTAAAATGCTGTACAAATCAGATTTATTATTTAATAAATAAAAAAAATTCAAGAAAAAAAATATCACATTTTTTCTATATTTTTCAATATCGCGATAAATATCGTACCGTGGACTTTTTATCGCGATATTCGTACCGTGAGTTTTTGGTATTGTTACATCCCTATAATTTATACAAGAGAGTGTGTGCCTATGTAAGTGTGTATTTGTCTGGACAGGCTCTCAGACAGAAAGTCGGAGGAATTCAAAGTGTACGATAGCGTCTGCCTTTTAGCCTTTCAGCCTGGCTTCAGCTCCAAGTCTCACTGCTAACCCACAAGACAACCTCCCCTAAACCAGATCCATTCCACACCAATAAAAGACGGTTTAGAATATATATTCAATCTATTTTTTACCTTGAGATGCTTTGTAATCTTACAGTATATATTTTTAAATGTGATTTCCTCTTTTTCTCCTCTTTTTTTTTTTACTATTCCTTTGCACTGATTTAAATGTGCATAGCTGCACTTTCAAAAGCAAGCACTGTTGTCTTTTTTCATTCATTTTCCTTTGATGAGGTTTGGCACCACATACACCTGCTAGATTACCAGATACAAGCTTTTATGCTTATAACTTATTATAATTCTAATAACATATATAAGTATTTATAAATGTTTCGGCATGAAACATTTACCAATTATTACCTTACTACTATATTTTAGACCCTGTTATCTTCTTAAGTTAGAGGGCCCCATGATATGTTTTATCATAAGCTCAATGCTTCAGCATCCAAGCCATTGACAACTCTCAACCTCAGTCAAACACACATTTTCCTCTTCTACCCCACACCACACACACATAGTGTCCTGCTTCCCTCCCCTCCTCCCTTTCCATATTCATCTGTGTTACATGCATGCAAATCACCTTTTTTAATTAGAGACAAAGAATGTGTGCGTGTGGTGTGGAGTGTGTTTGACCCCCCCCCGATCCTATATTCATGTGATGTAGCTCCCTTGGTTTGAGGCAGGCAAGAGCGCCTAATAGTAGTCAGGGCCTTATTTTTGTTTTCCCAGGAGGGCCAACTGTTAGTTTCTCAGCTCGTTAATCACGCTGTTGTGGAGAAATCATTAATAGTTAAAGTCGCCTTACAATAATGTATAATGGATACATTTGACAGACCTGATTCCCTTATTTTTTCCTCTGAAATGTGATACATATTGTATCGGTCAAGATAATCCCTAAACCTCGTTAAGTGGGCACTAAAAGTGACCTCAGCCATGTTGGGAAATTGTAGTGAGTTTTTGTGAATTCACTGTGTATAAATGACATTGCATTTGAGTCGACGGGGCCTCTCTAAGGTGGCGGAGCGTCTGGCCTGCTACCAACGCACTGTGTGTGATCTGGACCAGTGTATGATGCCTTCCGTGTGTGTTTGTGTTTTCTTTAAAAATGTATGAGAAAGATTCAGCATGTGGGGCTGCGTGTGCGTGTGTGTGTGTGTGTGTGTGTGTGTGTGTGTGTGTGTGTGTGTGTGTGTGTGTCCCGGCTTTTCGCGCTCAGATCAGTGGCAGACACTTTTGTGACGGAGGTCATTAAAATAACTCCCAAGGCAGCTCGCAGTGTGTGTGTGTGTGCCCTTCCTCACTCCCACACTTCGACCCCCACCCCTCCTCCTCCACACCCAGCTCTTCAATTTTCTTCTTCTGTTCTTTCATTCATCCATCAAGACATCATGAAGTGGAGTGGGCTGAGCCTGCCTCGCCATGTTATTTGACTAGTCAGTACAAATGTATTTGCATGTATTTGCATTCACAGTTACATTTGTGGGTTTCTCTCATTGAGTACAATGAAAATAACCCTCTGATATTCTAGCGTATTGGTATAAGTGAGTGTTTTACTGTAGCATAGTCTTCCAGACGTCCGTTAGCTCGTTTCACCCTGGGCTCGGCGAGCCTCGTCAGAGTAAGAGGTAATTAAGTATGAATAATTAACACTAGCGCCCCCCGACTGGGAGACAGCAGAGCAGCTTCCCCATGGCAGCAGTCTGCATGATCACACATGGCCCTCGTAGCAGTCCACTGTGTACCCGGC
Source organism: Pseudochaenichthys georgianus (assembly GCF_902827115.2). Classification (NCBI taxonomy): domain Eukaryota; kingdom Metazoa; phylum Chordata; class Actinopteri; order Perciformes; family Channichthyidae; genus Pseudochaenichthys; species Pseudochaenichthys georgianus. Next base: position 16,454,244 of record NC_047506.1, read on the forward strand.
TCGTTCATTAGAAATACCCACGGCACTGACTCGTTGTGATCGTCACCACAGGATACCGCACTGAGGGGGGGAAGCAGGGCATCATGGGTTTGTTTGTCTTACCAGAAAAAAACCACAACAATTTTCTTATTGTCAGCCTTTATCCTTTAGGGATAAAATCTGTAAAAGATGTATTTTAGAAAGATCGCTTTCTTAGTCTATACAATTAGCTAGCTTGTAAGGTGTGCATTCACTGAGTAGTAGACACAGATAGCCAGCTGTAAAATGATCATTCAGGCAAGCAGTTCATAGAAGTTTGTGTCTCCGGTCAATGAGTAACAACACTATCTGTTAGACATGTGAGGTTTAGCAGTCAACAGGTAAATGTCAAGTGTAATCACCACTGGAAAACGTTTGCCCTATATACAAGTTACGAGTAATGAGCAGTTCCTTTCCACAACACCTTAAATCTGTAAACATACATTGACAAATATTATGGCAGCATAAAACCACAGGATTATGTCTGTAATAAGTGTTGAAAGCATTTCTATTTCAAATAGTCGCTCATGTGAAATCCACCACAACGTAGTTTTTCAGCTCATAAACGATTCACAAATGTTTGTTTTTAAAGAGCTTGATTTAAATGTGAATGTGTCAAAAGATGGATAGTATTTTCCAAAATGTGTTCTAGGCAGGAAAGAAGAGTTACATACCAGAGAGCTAATCATTTCCTCTTCCTTCTTGTCCCTCTTTTCCCCTCTCTTTCCGTGTGTTTGTCAGCTGTTCGGGCGGATCGCATGCGTGGCGGTCGCAACAAGTTCGGCCCGATGTACAAACGGGACCGGGCCCTGAAGCAGCAGAAGAAGGCTCTGATCCGAGCCAACGGCCTGAAGATTGAGGCCATGACTCAGGTGATGCAAGCCGTGCCCACCGACCTCACCATCTCCTCAGCCATTCAGAACATCCACTCGGCCGCATCCAAGGGCCTTCCGCTGAGCCACCACCCTGGGCACCACGCCGGTCACCACCACCACCACCACCACCATCATCCATGCCACCGCCCTGCCCCCCACAGACTATGATCGCAGCCCATTCGTCACTTCGCCGGTCAGCATGGCTATGCCGCCACACGCCGGCAGCCTGCAGGGTTACCAGGCGGCCTACGGACATTTCCAAGGCACACGCACCATCAAGTCAGAGTACCCAGACCCGTACACCAGCTCGCCGGAGTCCATCATGGGCTACGCCTATGTCGACGCCTACCAGACCGGCTCGCCGCCCAGCTTTCCTCACTTGATCGTAGAGCTGCTCAAGTGTGAGCCAGATGAGCCGCAGGTACAGGCCAAGATCATGGCCTACCTTCAGCAGGAGCAGGCCAGCCGAGGAAACACGAGAAGCTCAACACCTTTGGCCTCATGTGCAAAATGGCCGACCAGACTCTCTTCTCCATCGTAGAGTGGGCACGCAGCAGCATCTTCTTCCGTGAGCTTAAGGTGGGTGTGCATGATCCAAGTGATGAGTTTCAATGTGAGAAAAACATGTATTTTTTACAGCCTTATTTTTGTGTTTTGGCCATGGTTATTATAGCACCCCTACTACTTAATTATAGTTGCAGTCAATCTGCAGGCCTTTTAAAAAATGATCCAGTAATTTGTTTCAGCATTTAATCTTTCACCACGTTGTCATCCAAAATTGACACGACTCTGCAGAGTTCATAAACATCATCTGCTCAGTCCTTTATCTTCAACAGGCCTTTAATCTTCCTCTTTTATGTAGTGGCTCAACACTAATGCAGACTACACAGCGCTGGTGGGGGGTGGAATAGGGGGGTGGGGAGGTCTGCTCGTAGCTGCCACCGCTGTCTGTCCCA